>NC_042615.1:181554179-181854179 GCF_901001135.1 Rhinatrema bivittatum
GGCTAAGGAAGTTAATAACTTTTGCGCTCTAAGCAAGGTGAAAATCACAGTAGTGGACTACCCATGCTTCAGCAACTGAGCCCTCTCAAGGACCACATTGTAAGACAAAAATAACCTTTGAGAAGAATAGGCCCTTGTCATAACAGATCCCTTGTAGGCCTGTAATCGGAGAGGAGAGTCCATTAGAAGCCTCCGCAGATCTGCATACCACAGCCACAGAAACGGGCAGTCCCAGCGCCCACCATGAGCTGGAATGCTTTGTTATACAATCATCTTTCTCCTGGTCTCCGTCTCCTGCTTTGGGAGCATGCTTGCTAGTGGCTGTTTACCTTTGTGCTGCTTGCTGTATTAAGGTATATTAGCTTGGCATTCCCCCTAACTTGTGTCAGCGCTGCTTGGAGGCTCAGGGAGAGTTATCTCTGAATGCTTTTACTGAGCCTGCCCTTCCCAGCATGATGGGGGAATGGGCCAGTCAGAGGTTTTGCATGGTTTTGGGGCTTCCCCTAACTGGATCATCAGCAGGGGAAGGCTTCTCAGTGGGCACCGGACAGACACCCCCTGGTTTTGGTATGGACCATGGCAGCATTCACGTGCTTTTCTTCACCAAGTCTGCCGCAAAACAATTTGGTGGCTTGAGCAGCCTTTTGGCTAGGCCCCGCTCGCAGGTTTTGCTCAGTCACCAACGTGGTAGGCCTAAGAGTTCAGGATTGCAAACTGTGGATCCCTGCATGCCTGGTGCCACAGGTAAGCATCTGAGTACGTCTACACCTGCTGCAGGTCACGCTGATAGGGACCCAGTTGGCACGGACTGTGAAGGTGGCCCTTACTCCCAGGAGGATGGGAAATTCCTCCGGGGTTAAAGCTGTATAGAGAAGTGTTGCGCTTCTTTCATAGAGATGAGTTGCCAGCTTGGATCACCCAGGCACTGAAGATGCTGGGGGTGCCGGATGCTGAAGCCAAATAAGAATTCCATTTAGATTCCGTACATAAAGCATTATGGATGCTATTCAAGAATTGATTGATCCTGAATGGGGTGCCCCGGAAGCTAATTTTAAAGGGAGATGAGCCTTGGTAGCGCTGTACTGCCTGGAGAGAGAGCAGTTGCGCTTTTTGAAAGTGGATGCACTGGTGTCTACTGTTACCAAACTCCCTGTGGAAGGGCGAGTGTCTTAAAGGATGTGCAGGATAGGAGAACTGAGGCTATCCCTTAAGCAGGTCTTGAGGCGGTGGCAATGAATTGCAGATAGCCTCTTGCTGCTCCCTGGTGGATCGCTTTTGCTTATGCTCTCTTAGAAAGTTGATGAGTCTGGAATGTCAGGGCAGTGCCCTACGGCTTCACCACCCTGGATACGCCCGATCTCGTCTGATCTTGGAAGTTAAGCAGGGTTGAGCATCAGCCATAGCTGATTAATTGGTGCTGAGACAATTTCAAAGGCTAATCTTACGAAATGGACTTTTAAATGATCACTCTTGTTTGGGAGTGAGTTAAAAAAATAAAAAATGGCCAATAAGTGGTTACCAGAGGATTTAAAGCAGGAGCCGCGCTTCTTCGGCACGATATGTCATGCTAGGGGTGTTCAAACATTTTCGACCTTACAGAGGAGTGACTTTGGGTAGGTCTCCGTCCTTCATCCCAGGCAGCCCAGATGGGGTGCGGCCTTGAGTGGTGGTGTCCCCCACCCCCCGATCCCCTCAATAAGGGTGTGCTGAACCACTCCCAGGAACAGGAGGATAGGGGGTCGCCTGTCTCTCCTTTAACTCAGTGGTGGATCAAGATCACGTCAGACCATTGCGTTCTGGAGAGAAGAGATGGCTATGTTCTGGAGTTTCTGGTGTCTCCCTTCAGCTCTCCATAGAAGAGAGAGAGGAGTGTCATTGTCAAGACTCCTCAGTCTGCAGGCTGTGATCCCAGTTCCCATGTCACAAGATAAAGCAGGCCAATAATCCAATTACTTCATTGTACCCGTGAAAGGCAGATCCTTTCGCCCATCCTGAATCTCAAGGGAGTCAACCGGCTTTTGCAAGTGACTCGTTCCCACATGGAAACCTTATGCTAGATGATAATGGCAGTACAGCCGGGGGAGTTTCTTAAGTCTCTGGATTGTCAGAGGCATATCGGCATATTCCCATTTGGCTGGAGCATCAACAGTTTTCTGCGTTTCGCTGTTTTGGGTGACATTATCAGTTTTGAGCATTACCCTTCGGTTTGAACACCATGCCCTGAACCTTCTCCAAGGTCATGGTGGTGGTAATGGCAGTGTTGAGAGAGGATGGCATTCTGATCCACGTGTACTTCAACGATTGGCTAATTTGGGCAGAGAGCCATGAAAGAGAGTTTTCAGGCCTCACACAAGGTGATTTCCTTGCTGCAGGAACTAGGTTGGGTGAACTTGGTCAAGAGTAATCTGCAGTCATCCCAGACACTGGAATATCGCAACGTTCGTTTTTGACACAAAGCAAGAAAGGGTGTTCCTGCCGGGGGGGGGGGGGGGGGGGGGGGAGAGGGTTGTTTGCATTCAGAACCGATGGTGCAGGTGCCACTACTGACAGAAACAATAAACCCAGTGGTGTGGTCTTATGGTGCATGGGTTGAGGGCAACCACCCGAGAGGTGGTTCTGTGAGCAAGGGCGCATGTGTGTCCTCTTCAGTGCACACTATTTGCACATTAGAGTCCACAGTCTCAGGTCTACTTGATACAACTTCAGTTACCAGTGGAGATCAGCATACATTACAATGGCTGTTGCAAGGCATCATCTAATGAAGGATGTTCCCCCTACGAACACCAAACGTGCTACTACGCATGACAGATGCAAGCCGCCAGGATGGGGGGCTCACAGTCAGGAGTTGACAGTGCAGGAATGCTGGAGAACAGAGGAGTTCATCTGAAGCATCAATCAGCTGGAAGCCTGTGCTGTTCGGTTGGAATGCTTGTGAACTGTCAACCACTTGCAGGGTCGAGTGGTCCAAAAGATGTTGGACAATGCGATGACGATGGCTTGCATCAATCGCTAGGGAGAAGCCAAGAGCCAGGAAGTGTTGCAGGAAATAGCCCAACTCATGGAATAGGTGGAAGTACATCTTCAGGAGGTCTCAGCCTCATACATTGCAGGAACAGACAATGTAAGAGCTTTCTCAGCAGACAGTCTTTAGGAGCATGCTGCTTTGTGCTTTTGCATGCCACATAAACAAGCGTGGACAGAGCACCCAAAAACTAGGCCTGTCCAATAAGCATCCAAAATATAGGTGCACAATACATGTACAGGTAGGCATCCACCTAAGCGCACGCTGCCAGACACTGTTTCGTGGCAGACTTGTGCGCAGGAAAGCGCACAAATGCCACTTTGGCCTACCAGGCGGTGTCTAAGCAAAGCCTGACAGTGGAGCCTAGCCAAAAGTCTGCTCAACCCGCCAAGCTGCCACGACTCCCCAAGCTCCCTTGGAAGAGGGAAGGGATGTTGGATCGGCGAGTCAAGGCTCAGAGACCAGAAGAGGAATGTAAACCCCCTTTTTTTTTAATTTATTTTTTTTTTTAACTCTTTACCTGAGCTTTACCTGTCCTAGTACAAAGTCAGGGCCTTCATTGCTGCACTCAGCTTCCTGCACCCACTAGCCTCTCAGCTGATTCTTTCTCTACAGCTAAGTCCATGCCAGAAAACCAGCTATCAGACAGAGGGACTCATCTGAGGGAAGGAACCGCAGATATCATCTCAGGAAAACTTGACTGAGGGAGGGACAACAATGTATCACCACAGGAGACCAGGGCAAACTAATGTCCTTCTTTTCTCCGTTCATTTTCTATTTTTTTTTTTTTTTTAAGCAATCTCCAGTAGGGAGATGCACTTGCACCATCTGCTGGAGCCAGAGTATACTGGCGGGCTGATGTCAGTGCAGGGTTATATATACCGTGACATCAACTTTGCTCCTTCTCCATCTGCTAGTTGATTAACCTGTCTGAAACTGATACTGTGCAGTAGACTGGGGGTGCAAAAAGAGAGGGGGCTGCTGATAATGCTGGCAGGGGTGTGTGGGAGAGAGGGAACTTCCATTGCTGAGCAGATAGGGTAGGTGAGGATTAAAAGGGGATGGAGGACAAGCAGTGGGAGGAGGGGTCAAGTAGAGAAAGAAGAAGACATAGGGCAAGAGGAAGGGGTGATGCAGGGCAAGGAGTATGGGGAGAAAGAGGACACAGAGTCGATTGGGGGTGCAGGGCAAGGTGTGGGGGAGAAATAGAAGAATTCAGGGCACACAGTGGAGGGGAGGAAAGGGATTACTGGACATGGGTTGGGGGAAGAGAGAGACGGATACTAGAGAGAGGGGTACTTTATTGAAGCTACCACCACTATAAGGACAGTTGTGCCTTTGCTACTAAAGAAGATAGTACTGTCAGAGAAGACACTGGTAAATGAAAAGGGGTGAGGGAGGAGGCTAATTCTGTATATCTCCCCCGTGCAGAAAAAGCTAGTCCCAGCTCTGCATATTCTTAGAATGCAAACTCCTTGGGGCAGAGACGCTGAAACGGGGTCAATTTATTTGGTACAATGCTCTGCACAAGTGGGGATAATAATCAATTGATCCAGCCTTTTCCAGCACATAACTCTCTACTATGAAGAAACACTTTTGTGGACAAGTCTGAGCCGGTCATTAAAATGTCTCCCATTCTGTGCCCATGAAAACTCAATCAGCACACACTAATAGAAACTTAACGGGACAATTTCCTTTGATCAGTTCAGTGCCTTCTAACATCTTCTTAGGTGGTAGGAACTTTTTTTTTCCCCACTTAACACACACACACACACACAAACAAAATCCAGATATACTTTTCAGAAGCAAATTCTATTTCAGTTGTTAAACTCCTTAAGTTTGAACTAATCAGTTCTTCCGTGCATCCAGGTTTAAAGAACAAAAAGTGACTGCCACTTACTGTATTCTTCTATGTACATCTTAGGACGAAAAAATATTGGGTAAAACACAGCTGCTACAGCTGCCGTAAAACCACCAAAAATCAGCACCCCTCTGATATTCCGTGACATCATGAAGCACCAGATCGGAGTCCCGGAGCTCTAAAGCGGGGCGATTAATAGCAGCAGTGGGGAAGCATGGGCTAGCCGCGCCCCCTCACGTCCTATGTAAACTAGCTTCTGATTGGTCAGCTGGGTCCGTGAGTGGTACATTCTGATTGGCCGGTACTATTGTGCTACCGGGTTCTCGTTCTCTTCCTGTTTGCACAGGACCTGGTCTGTGTCTGTCTGCAGCTGGTGCAAGCTTAAACTCTTAAGGGGCTGTTTCAGGTGGAGGGCTATTCATGTCAAATCACTGAATTACTGTTACATTAAAAAAAAGATTTGTTAGGATTTCCAGCTAAAAATATTTTGTCATACTGGATCCTTGTGTTTCTCTATTTTACGGGGCGAAGGATCAGTTGGTAAATGACGGGGCGCAAGGAGAAGTAACAGCGCTGGTGTTTTTAGGAATACATTTTTTTAGGGCTTCATTTGTAGTTAAAAAGGAAGTAGAACAGTGGGGTGGGGGTGAGGGATGAACTCTCTCACACACACATATATGCAAACTCATTCTTCATACTCTTCCTCATCTCAGTGATTCTCCAAACCCAGCTCCCAATAGTGCTCAACCCTTTGTCATTCTTCGCTCACCAGTGGTCAATAAGCACTGGTGGGTGAAGGACAACTGGGTCACTGAGATAAGGAGTGTATAGGGACATTCCACATCAAGTGGACCAGTTTTTAAAATCGTCCCCACTCGACCATCTCTGATTTTGCTGAAAATTTATAAGGATGTACATGTATGTTTGAAACGAGGTTCTGTAAAGTTTTAGGGCCAGATATCAAATACTTGGGGCACTGTTGCCCTTTCACTGGAGGTCCCACCAAGCCCCGCGGCTTCAGCTACGAGGATTTTGCAAACTTTGGCACATAGCCATTATAGAAATATAGTGGCTATGATGCTGAAATTGGACATACTAGCTCAACTTTTGCTGGTGAACACGAAAAAATTAGTACCAGCAATCACAAAACATGTCGGTCTTAATTTAGTGTCAAAGTGGCTTAAAAATCACGCGACATGACATTTAAGCCATACTTTGACCAAGTATAACTCAAAACCAAAAACCACTAGTAACTGGTGCTTTACCCTGTATACCAAACAGCTACATGACTTTGCATTGCTGCAATATCAGGGTCAAAGCATATGTATTTGTGGAGATATTCACACCCACATATGATGAAAAACGTTTAATGATCAAATCTGACCTATTTTCAAGGTCAAATATCTCAAAAAGGGTACCCCTAAAATCTATTTATTTTGATATCAGTGGAAAGAGCAAATTTTTCTCTACAAGGATCATCATTTTCTTTTTTGGAGTCTCTCAGTTTAAGAAAAGAAAAATGCCACTGAACATGGCGTTTTTTAATCATATGCAATGAATGGTAACTGCACTATTTAAACCCTTGCGTTGGTCCATGGTGGTTATACCACTACCAATTCCCTAAGAATTGGTATTATAATCCTATTAAGAATTGTAATAATGCCAAGTCTTTTGAGAATTGGCAGCCCCATCGCCTAGGGGCCACGCCCAATAGCCGTGCAAGGCCAGCCACGGGCGGTCTCTTTATCGCAGGTTCCGAAGCCTCAGGAGCCTCCCATTCCCGCAGGATAAGGAGCTTAAGCATGGGGTGGAAGGGAAAGGCCGAGCCCGGAGCCCTCCCAGAACCGGGTTCATATCCTTAGGGAGCGAGGCCATGAGATTATCCACGGAGGGACTCTCCAGACCCAGCTCCTGCAAAACAAAAGGGAGGAGGGGCTCTAATTCCTCCTTACGAAAAAGACGGAGGGCTCTAGGGTCATCCCCTTCTGGGGGGGGGCATCCGCCGAATCCGAGGAAGCAGCGGGGTCCAAGGACACGGGAGACACCGGGGGAGGGGGGGAGGAGCACCCCCGGGACCACCCGCACCAGTCCCTGGGGCTCCGCGGCCGGTCCAGTGGTCAACGGCGCTGAGTGAGGGATTTTTGGTGGGGGGGGCAAGGGGGGGGCTTTTGTCCAGCTCATGCAGGCTAGCTAGATAAGATTTGTGCATGAGGAGGACAAAATCCGCTGAAAAAGGGACGCTGGATTTGGCGGGGGGGGGGGGGGGGAGAGGGAAGGTCAGGACCCCCCTCCTGGGCACTTTATGGCTTGGGAACCAACAAAAGATACCCAATATTAGGCTTGGGATCCTAGGCTAAGACACCCACCCTCAGGCTTCGGAACCTGCGATAAAGAGACCGCCCGTGACTGGCCTTGCAAGGCTATCGGGCGTGGCCCCTAGGCAATGGGGCTGCCAATTCTCAAAAGACTTGGCATTATTACAATTCTTAATAGGATTATAATACCAATTCTTAGGGAATTGGTAGTGGTATAACCACCATGGACCAACGCAAGGGTTTAAATAGTGCAGTTACCATTCATTGCATATGATTAAAAAACGCCATGTTCAGTGGCATTTTTCTTTTCTTAAACTGAGAGACTCCAAAAAAGAAAATGATGATCCTTGTAGAGAAAAATTTGCTCTTTCCACTGATATCAAAATAAATAGATTTTAGGGGTACCCTTTTTGAGATATTTGACCTTGAAAATAGGTCAGATTTGATCATTAAACGTTTTTCATCATATGTGGGTGTGAATATCTCCACAAATACATATGCTTTGACCCTGATATTGCAGCAATGCAAAGTCATGTAGCTGTTTGGTATACAGGGTAAAGCACCAGTTACTAGTGGTTTTTGGTTTTGAGTTATACTTGGTCAAAGTATGGCTTAAATGTCATGTCGCGTGATTTTTAAGCCACTTTGACACTAAATTAAGACAGACATGTTGTTTTGTGATTGCTGGTACTAATTTTTTCGTGTTCACCAGCAAAAGTTGAGCTAGTATGTCCAATTTCAGCATCATAGCCACTATATTTCTATAATGGCTATGTGCCAAAGTTTGCAAAATCCTCGTAGCTGAAGCCGCGGGCTTGGTGGGACCTCCAGTGAAAGGGCAACAGTGCCCCAAGTATTTGATATCTGGCCCTAAAACTTTACAGAACCTCGTTTCAAACATACATGTACATCCTTATAAATTTTCAGCAAAATCAGAGATGGTCGAGTGGGGACCACTGGTCCACTTGACATGGAATGACCCTATAGAGAATGGGATTCTCTCTCCATGCTCTTCCTCTTTTGCCCTGGTGATCCTGCTTTTCCATGCTAAGTGCCTTCCAATGAGTCCCCCAGTGGTCATCTCAATTACACCTCACAGTCCCTCCGATCCTCTCACTCACACCCCAGAACACCCTCACTCAGTTTTTCCCTTCCACATACAACCTATAGCCCCTAATGACTTCATTCACTCTTTTGTCCCCTACTCCTCACTTGTCCTTCCCCCTTCTGATTGCTTCACTCATTTTTTCCCTCCAGATCCCCTCGCCCATTCTTGCCCATCACTCCACCCTTCTCTTCCCTCTGATCTATTTATTTATTTTATTTTTTTAAAAATGTGTATACTGTCATTCATAAAAATACATCATAACGGTTAAAAGAAAGGTCACATAGAACACGAGGTATACATTGAAAAATATAAATACAATAAAATTCTTACATTAAAAGGGGAGACAATTTAAAAACAAAACAAAACAGAATAGGCATAAAAACAAGCTTTATATCTTAATATGGTATTTATTTATTTAGTGATTTTTATATACCACGGCACGTATAGATATACATCACCTCGGTTTAAAGTAAACAAATTAGCAACAGGCTTTACATACAACAGGCTTTACAGGAAGTAAACAAATGACAGCAACAGGCTTTACATAAATAATGGATTTCAGGAGTGCCTAATATAACTCCTTTAACTATTAAGAACAAATGCATATTCTAATTCAATAACGAAGCAGGAGAGATAATAAGCAATTAACCTGCTACAGGCCCATTCCATTAGTTAATATCAAGTATTATTATTAGTATTATTATTATTATGGTATTATTATTAGTCTTGTCCTAGATAGGCTGAGTAAGCTTGTTCGAAAAGCCAGATCTTCAAAGCTTTTTAAACCCATTTTCGAGTCTTAGTTCGGCTGGCAAAGTGTTCCAGAGTGTGGGTCCTGCAATGGAGATAATTCTTTCACGTACTAATGTAAGATGGGCAGTATTTACGGATGGAATCTGGAGTAGTCCTTTATTCGCAGATCTTAAAGTTCTGTGAGGGGTATGTAATCAAATGGTAAAATTCAGCCAGTCGTTTTTCTGGCCGTAAATTGCTTTATGGAGCAAACAGCAAGTTTTATAATATATTCTTTGTGTGATTGGGAGCCAGTGCAAATTTATCAGAATGGGCGTAATATGGTCACGTTTTCTGCAGTTTGTCAGTACCTGTAGCGGATGTAAGGTGGTTTGTGGGAGAGCCAAAAGTAAGGAATTGCAATAATCCAAGGAGGAAAAAATTAAGGCCTGTAGTACAGAGCGAAAGTCATTCATCTCAAGTAGTGGTTTTAATCTTCTAAGAACCAGCAATTTATAGTAGCCTTCATTGAAATGTGTTTCTTGAAGTTTAGCTGACAATCAATGATTGTCCCTAAATCTATACACTCACTCTCCTTTACACAACATGCCATCATTTTCTCTTGCTCCTTTCCCCCTTCACCATAGTAGTTATCAGTGGCAGTGATGGTGGAGCCAAGGAAGCCAGTTTAAGTAGCAATTAGGATAAGAAACAGATACACCCGGTAGTGGCAGAAGCATTGGGGCCAACAAGCATTCACCTTGTTCAAAATGGAGCCACTAGAATGAGCAACCCTGGATGATCCACATTTCTCCTTAGTACCTTCTCCACCATTGGCCAAGAAGGGAACATGTAGAGTAGCAACCTCCCTGGCCACATTTTTGCCAGCATGACTATACCATTGGAACTCCATTCCTTTCTTTGGCTAAAGGGCTGTTTTGCCTTTGTTGCCATTAGATCCGAATGTTGGAGATCCCACCTGGCTACTATTTGATTGAAAGCTTCCTCAGCCAATTCCCACTTTACTGAATCTAGTAATTGGTGACTTAGGTAGTCTGAGTGCTGACTGAGTGTTCCTGCTTTGTGAATTGTTTTGTCTTATCAGATATTCATCTGCCCATCTTAAGAGATGACTTGCTTCCTTTGCCACTTGCCAGCTTCTTGTTCCTCCTTGGCTGTTAACATATGCTATTGCCATAGTATTGTCTGAATAAACTTTGCTTTCCTTTTCCACATCAGCAGAAAGCTTTTTAATGATAATCTGATTGCTTGTGTTTCCAGATGGTTCTCGAGAAAGACTCTTCCGTGTTCCACCATCTCCCTTGTGCCACTTCTCCTATGCAGTGTGTTCTGCATCCTATTCTGCTCACATTTGTGGCCACCTTCTCTGCCTGAGGAGGCTCTGGATTGTTTCCTCTTAGCAGATTGGCCTTGACTAACCACCAGTCCAGGCTTTCCCTAGCTTATCTGCTTAATGGTACTGTTCTGTTGAGTTCCTAGCTTTGTGGTGATAATTTGGACAACAGATTCTGTTGTAGAGGGTGCAAGTGAGCCCTTTTTGTTGCTTTCATTGAGCCTAGACATTGGAGATGGTCACATGCTCGTGGGAAAGCTGAAATCTGCATGGCCCTTTCATGGGCTTGCAGCTTGTGGATTCTTTTGTCTGGTAAGAATACTCTCCCTTTGAATTGAATTGAATTGGAGTCTGAAGTAGGTTAAAAACCGGATGGTCTTTATTTACTACCCATCCTAACCTCTCTAGGGTTTGGATTATTCTTGTAGTTACCTGGCACCTTTCCTATAAGAAGTCAGCTCTTATCAGCCAGTCATCCATATATAGATGTAATCTTACTCCCTCTCTGCGCAGTGCCACTGCTACTACTACCATTATCATTGCAAAGGTTCTGGGAGCTGTGGCTAGAACAAAATAAATACAGAAGGAAGATGCGGCCGCGCGCCTAGGGAGAGTGCAGGAAGCTGTGCAGGACCGCGGACAGCGGCCTGCACCGTCGTCATCGCAGAAGACGTCAGAAGAGGCAGGGCTGGCCTGGGACGCAGGCCCAACGTCGGCAGCGGCTCCAGCCGCTGCAGGAGGCCCCAGGGGCGACTCCAGCCGCTACTCCAGCCCGGGGCTGCGGCCTTAGCGCCGCAAAGAAGGAAGTCAGCGTCGGGGGCGGTCCCAGCCCCGAAGAAGGCCGCGGCTCTGGTCGAGGGAGCCAGAGGAAGCACGGGTGGCCTCTGGGCCGCGAGGGCAGGTCGACGACGGCATCCTGCCGTGTCGGCAAAAACGGCAGCGTGGGTAAGTGAGCGGGGGGACCCGCGGGCAGCATTATTCATGACACCTCCTATCTTCCGGGAACCTTCAACACGCTGATGAATCATCTCAACAGAATATTCCGACCTTGTGAGTAGTCCTTATAACAATCATCAACCAATGAACCATTCATTTTAGGAGATCAGCCGTCGTTTGACCTGTGTGTGCCACTATAGAGCAGATAACTAGGTTGTTTTGTTCTTATTTCTACACAGCAATCTCTGACTGGCTTAGGTGGCTTTCATTTTCGATTGGGGGACAAGCCTCACGGTCTCTTTTCCACCATTTCCGCTGATTGCCAGGATAATGTGAAGAACATAAAATGTAATACTGAATCAGAGCAAGGGTCCATCAAGCCCAGTATCCTGTTTCCAGTAGTGGCCAATCCAAGTCACAAGTACCTGGCTAGTACACAAACAATAAAAAGATACCAGGCTACTAATGCTGGTAATAAGCAGTGGTTATACCTTATTGATTTATAGCAGTTTATGGATTTCTACAGAACTTATGCAAACCTCTGTTAAACCCAGCTACACTAATTGTCTTAACCAGATCCACTAGCAACGAATTGTAGAGCTTAACTGTGCGTTTAGTGAAATAAAACTCACTACGTCCTAGCTTCATGGAGTGCCCCCCAGTTCTTCTATTACCTGAAAGAGTAAATAACCAATTCACATTTATCTGTTCAAGTCCTTTCATGATTTTGTAGACCTCTATCATATCCCCCCTCAACCGTCTCTCTCCAAGCTGAACAGTCCTAATCTCTTTAGCCTTTCCTCATAGGGGAGCCGAACCATGTCCTTTATCATTTTGGTCACTCTTCTCTTTACTTTCTCCAGTGCAACTATATCTTTTTTGAGATGTGGTGACTAGAATTGCACACAGTATTCAAGATTAGGGATGTGAATCGTTTTTTGACGATTTAAAATATCGTCAGATATATTTTAAATCGTCAAAAATCGTTAGAAGCGCGATACAATAGGAATTCCCCCGATTTATCGTCAAAAATCATAAATCGGGGGAAGGGGGAGGGCGGAAAAACCGGCACACTAAAACAACCCTAAAACCCACCCCGACCCTTTAGAATAAATCCCCCACCCTCCCGAACCCCCCCAAAATGCCTTAAATTACCTGGGGTCCAGAGCGGGGGTCCCGGTGTGATCTTTTACTCTCGGGCCTGCGGTGCGTTGTAGAAATGGAGCCAGCGCCATTTTGTTTTTTGTCCCCCTACGTCAGGAGCGTAGGAGATCGCTCCCGGATCCCCGCTGGACCCCCAGGGACTTTTGGCCAGCTTGGGGGGGCCTCCTGACCCCCACAAGACTTGCCAAAAGTCCAGCGGGGGTCCGGAACGACCTCCTGCAGTCGAATTGTTTTGCCGGCCGTGGGAGATGAGCCGGTGCAGGCATGGTGAGCCAGGCGAGTACAGACGCAGGGGGTAAGGAGCGGAGTCTGACCCTCAGCGGAGTCTGACCCTCAGCCGGACCTGCACGCCCATGGCAACCAACACTGGGATGTTGATTGATGAACGGTCCTCCGACTGTTCCAAGCCCTTTCGGACCTGCCGCTGGGTACGGCATAGGGCGGCAGGCCAGACAGAGGCGAGGGCAGACAGTCCTTAGCATACTGAAGACATCAGACGGGGGCTGAAGCAGACATCCAAGACAGGGCTGAAACAAGACATCAAGGCAAGGGCTGAAGCAAGATACGGGCACTGTCTCTCAGGGCACCCTACACAGCCAGCACGGCTGGACTGGTCACGGACCACCCTGTCCTACAATCGCGGGAGTGGACACGTGCAGGGAAGAGGAAGCGGTGGGTTACTGCACTCCTGGCAGTCAAGGCAGGGTAGGTTGCTGCACTCCTGGCAGCCTAAAGCAGGTTTTGCTGCACTCCCGGCAGCCTAAAGCAGGAAGGAAAAGCAGGAACTGGATCAGGCACTGGATCAGGAACAGACATCAGGCAACATCAGGAACAGACATCAAGGCAGAGACAGGACGAGGCGCCATCAAAGCAAGCAAGACCACGGAGGACCTGGATTGAGGAAGAGGTTACAGGCAACTGTAGAACCCAATCCGAAGGCAAACTGGAACTGAAGAGGAAGTCCTTTTATACAGCTGATGTGGGCAACTCCCTGGGAGGAGTTTACCTGGACCGCCCCTCACTGGCCCTATAACTGAGGTGGAGAGCTGCGGGCCGGCCCCTAGGGAGAAGGGCGTGGCCAACCAGGAAGTCCAAACAACCAAGCAAGCCACAGGCAGGCCTCAGGAACAGCTAGGCCTCCCAGGCCCTGGAGCAAATCCTGGATGGTACACAGGCGAGGCCCTGGCTTCCAAGCAGCCTCCAGTGGAAGGTGAGATACCACCTGTAGCGCAGCAACAGGGGGGATCATAACAGCCAGGTTCTTGTGGCCTGGTTTGGCCTCTGTTGGAAACAGGATGCTGGGCATGATGGACCCTTGGTCTGACCCAGCATGGCAATTTCTTATGTTCTTATGTTCTAATACAGAGGCATTATGACATCCACTGTTTTATCGCCATTCCCTTCCTAATAATTCCTAACATTCTGTTTGCTTTTTTGACCACCACAGCACATTGAACCGAAAATTTCAATATAGAAACATAGAAATGACGGCAGAAAAAGACCAATCTGCCCATCTAGTCTGCCCAGCAAGCTTCCACACTTATTTTCCCATACTTATCTGTTTCACCAACCACCAACTTCAGGGTTCTTGTTGGTAACTGTTTGATTCAAATTTCCTGCCATCCCCTATCATTGATGCAGAGAGTAATGTTGGAGTTGCATCAAAGGTGAGCATAAGCTTATGGTTAAGAGTTATAAGCGCCACATCAAGCAAGTTATCCCGATGCTTGTTCACCCAGATTGCACAGATCGATGCCTTGTTGGATGATGTCTGAATGTAAATCCTGTTTTCCTCTCTTCCCCCCTACCATTGAAGCAGATAGCAACGCTGTATATGCTTTCAAACTGATGTATCAGGCTTAATTGATTTAGGGTATTAACCGCCGTAATAAGCAGCTACCCCCACGATTGTTTACCCAGATTGTGAAGTTCAGTCCTTGTTGGTTGTTGCCTGAATGTAAATCCTGTTTTCCACTTTTCCTCCTGCTGTAGAAGCACTGTATATGTATTCAAAGTGATATAGCAGGCTTAATTGGTTTAGGGTAGTAACTGCCGTAATAAGCAAGCTACCCCCACGCTTATTTGTTTACCTAGATTTTGAAGTTTAGTCCTTGCTGGTTATTGTCTGAATGCTAATCCTCTTTTCCACATTACCCCCTGCCATAGAAGCAGAGAGCAATGCTGTGTATGCATTCAAAGTGATGTATCAGGCTTAATTGGTTTAGGGTAGTAACCGCCGTAAAAAGCAAGCTACCCCCACGTTTATTTGTTTACCTAGATTGTGAAGTATTATCCTCCATGACGCCTAGATTTCTTTCCTGGGTGGTAGCTCCTAATATGGAAACTAACATTGTGTAACTACAGCAAGGGTTATTTTTCCCTATATGCATCACCTTGTACTTGTCCACATTAAATTTCATCTGCCATTTGAACGCCCAACCTTCCAGTCTCACAAGGTCCTCCTGCAATTTATCACAGTCCACTTGAGATTTAACTACTATGAATAATTGTGTCATTTGTAAATTTGATCACCTCACTTGTCATATCCCTTTCCAGATCATTTATAAATATATTAAAAAAAAACACTAGTCCAAGTACAGATCCCTGAGGCACTCCACTGTTTACCTTTTTCGTCTGTGAAACAGATCATTTACTCCTACTGTCTGTTTCCTGTCTTTTAATCAGTTTGCAGTCCACAAAAGGATATCTCCTATTTCATGACTTTTTAGTTTTCTTAGAAGCCTCTCATGAAGACTGCAAGACTGTGCTCCCTTACTTATAACTCCAGCATGGCCTGGACAAACCCAGCATGCATATTCTATACAACTTTCCAGCACTGCCCCCCTTATATCTGGGGATAGACTCTACTAGGGATGTGAATTGTGTCCTCGATCGTCTTAACGATCGATTTCGGCTGGGAGGGGGAGGGAATCGTATTGTTGCCGTTTGGGGGGGTAAAATATCGTGAAAAATCGTGAAAAATCTAAAAATCGAAAAATCGCAAAACCGGCACATTAAAACCTCCTAAAACCCACCCCCGACCCTTTAAATTAAATCCCCCACCCTCCCGAACCCCCCCCAAATGACTTAAATAACCTGCGGGTCCAGCGGCGGTCCGGAACGGCAGCGGTCCGGAACGGGCTCCTGCTCCTCAATCTTGTTGTCTTCAGCCGGCGCCATTTTCCAAAATGGCGGCGAAAAATGGCGGCGGCCATAGACGAACACGATTGGACGGCAGGAGGTCCTTCCGGACCCCCGCTGGACTTTTGGCAAGTCTCGTGGGGGTCAGGAGGCCCCCCACAAGCTGGCCAAAAGTTCCTGGAGGTCCAGCGGGGGTCAGGGAGCGATTTCCCGCCGCGAATCGTTTTCGTACGGAAAATGGCGCCGGCAGGAGATCGACTGCAGGAGGTCGTTCAGCGAGGGTTCCGGCGCCTCGCTGAACAACCTCCTGCAGTCGATCTCCTGCCGGCGCCATTTTCCGTACGAAAACGATTCGCGGCGGGAAATCGCTCCCTGACCCCCGCTGGACCTCCAGGAACTTTTGGCCAGCTTGTGGGGGGCCTCCTGACCCCCACGAGACTTGCCAAAAGTCCAGCGGGGGTCCGGAAGGACCTCCTGCCGTCCAATCGTGTTCGTCTATGGCCGCCGCCATTTTCGCCGCCATTTTGGAAAATGGCGCCGGCTGAAGACAACAAGATTGAGGAGCAGGAGCCCGTTCCGGACCGCTGCTGTTCCGGACCGCCGCTGGACCCGCAGGTTATTTAAGTCATTTGGGGGGGTTCGGGAGGGTGGGGGATTTAATTTAAAGGGTCGGGGGTGGGTTTTAGGGGGTTTTAGTGTGCCGGCTCACGATTCTAACAATTTATAACGATAAATTGTTAGAATCTCTATTGTATTGTGTTCCATAACGGTTTAAGACGATATTAAAATTATCGGACGATAATTTTAATCGTCCTAAAACGATTCACATCCCTAGACTCTACATTGTTAACTCAAGACAAAATTTTCTTCTCACTCAAGTCTACTGTACCTCAACCCAATGGGTTGAATATTGAATGCTCAGTACTTGATCATCTTTCCTTGTCTAAAGTGATTGAGGACTTTTGGTTCCAGAGCACAATTCACCAGGGAGTGTTATATCTTCCCATGGATCAGACAGTCCAAACAGTACCAACTGAAATTTTTCAACCCATTTTCTTATGAGTTTGGGCTCTTGATACCGTATTTGCTCCTCCTCTCTCATTCAGACTTGCCACACCACTGGTGAAACTACATTTCAATGCCTTATTGTCTTCTCTGTTCATCCATGGGTATCTAGCATTATCCCTCCCCCTCCATATTCCGTGGGACTTGACTGTTGTCCTTTTTCAACTCATGGGGTTGCCATTTCAGTTCACTGCAGAAAGATTCTCTTCTTCAGTGTATTATATGGGAAGTAGCATTCTTCACTGCTTGTACCTTAGCTCAAAGAATCTGCAAGCTTCAAGCTCATACCTGGTATAGACCAAACATACAATTTTTCCCAGGGTCAGGTGGTTCTTTCCACTCAACAAAAATTTCTACCAAAGGTTGTCTCAGCTTTCTATATCAGTGAATCCATTGTATTGTCTACCCTTTTTGCTGAGATTGCGTGTCCATGAAGGAGAAAGAGCCCTTCATACCTTAGATTATAAGAAAATAACTCAATTGCATCCCCAGACTTCTCATCTGTTGGTCGTATGCAATACTAACCAACGATGTAAAAGTCGAACCTCCTCAGCTCAGAGCTCTGGCTTCTCCTATTATACTCTTAAGGTACTATGCTAAGATGAACATTTGCAAAGCTGCAACTTGGTCACAAATTTGCACCTGTATGTCCCGTTGCTTCCTGAATAACCTCTCAAGGACTGGCAATAACTTTGGACAAGTGGTTTTTGCTTAACCTGTTCTTGCAGTAGTCTACCTTCCATGAGGGATCACTGGTTGCTTACTCAGTAATCCCTAAGCTGCAACCCTCAGCTTGGGACACCCTATAAATCATGGCTAATTCAACCCTGCTTATCAAGGGAAAAAGCAAGTTTGCTTACCATAAACTGTGTTTTCCATAGTTAGCAGAATGATTTAGCCATGAGATGCAGCCCGCCTTCCTGAAGAGTCAACTATCTAGTTTTATATTTAGCTATGATATAGACTGAAGAGGTTCTCGAGGCAACTCCCACACATGCTCAGTAAAGCTCAAAGTTCTATTAGCTTGGAGAGACAAGTTTGTTTGGTGCCGCCACATGACACCACCCACAGATAATGGCTAATTCATCCCATTTACAGAAAACACCATTTACAATAAGCAGACTTGCTTTACAGTTACTCCATTTCTTCATTTCTATCCTTTAGCCACTAGAGATCCTCATTTGTTTATCCCATGCCCTTTTGAATTCCATTATTATTGTTTTCACTGCTTTCTCTGGGAGGACATTCCATACCTCCCCTACCCTTTCTATGGAGAAATACTTCCTGACATTGCTCCTTAGGTTTACCCCCTTGGAGTTTCATAGCATGATCTCTAGTTCTGCAACTTTCCATCGGAAAAGGTTTGATTTTTGTACATCAATTCCTTTCAGGATTTTGAAAGCCTGTATTATATCTCCCCTTTCCCTCCTCTCCTCCAGGGTATACTTATTTAGGTCCTCTCAGTCTCCTCTCATAAGTTTTCCAGTGCAGACCCCACACCATTTTGGTTGCCTTTCTCAATTGTGTTAATCCTCTTTTTATCCTTTTTGAGATATGGTCTCTAGGACTGAACACAGTATTCCATGTGAGGCCTCACCAAAGATCTAGTCAGGGGCATTATCTGTACAGGTCTTTGGTGATGCCTCATCTGGAGTACAGGGAGATTGCAGCATACCAGAGAGTGACACATATTGGGGTCTAGGAAATGCTTGGCAGTGCTGGATTTGGTGGTAGTAAATGTACTGGTGATACCTAGAGAATAAGTAGTACAGGGCAGGGCAATATTGCACAACATGTAGTGAGTAGGTAAGATAATCACAGTCTGTGCATTAGCTGAAGTATAAAGCATAGGTAGATACAGAGCAGGTGCAACAGGTGATGGATAGATATACTGGGGGATAAGGTATAGAAGCAATATGATCAACCAGTAGTAGCCAATGCAATACTTACATCAAGGAGGTACTTGGGTAATGAATACTCCTTGTAGTGCTACACTAATGTGGGTTGGCTGCAGTCTCAGTGGCTCAAGAAGATCAAGCAAAGGAGTATGCTCCTTTGATGCACAATACCCTACCCAGTGATACCCCACTGAATTTGCTAGGCTACTTCTTCAGGAGGCAGCCTGGTGATGTCAGTTGGAGATGGAACTTCCTGTGAAGTTGATCCAGAGACTCGGATCCTTCCCAGCTTCCTCATTTGGATTTGTGTCCTACTGGACAAGTGCAGGTTCACCAGGGGGATACATGGTCTCGGGCAGCAGCAGGTGCACAAGAGGCCAGCAAGCAACTTGGTGCCCCTTAAAAGCTGCCAGGCCGCTTCTTCAAGGAGCAGCCCAGTGATGATCATTGGAAAGTGGATCTTTCTACGAGGACCATTCCGGAGGCAACAGCAGCCAGCACAGGTTCATCATGAGGTGGAGGTTTAAATGTCCTGATGAATGACTAAACAAAAAGAAATATATAGCTGATAATGCAAATAGTCCTAGCTATATTGATTAAATGCTGCAGGGAAGTGCTGCACATACCTGTGTTACATAACTAATACAAGTAGAGGGCAAGTAGTGTGCAACTCTGCCTTAGTAAAAACGACATAGAAGTTGGTAGCATCTGCTAGACTAACATTCAAAGAGGTATAAGCTTTTGAGGATAAGACTCCACTTTATCAGATGCTTGAAGAGTAAGGGAGGAGGTAGTTACTGTATATCTACTATACTTGAAAATGATGGGGGAAGGATACAATTTGTCAATATCCACTTCCTCCACTAAACATGAATTCAGTGGGTTGCAGGATTCAAAGCAGCATGATTGCACCAGAGGAAAATCATAATCAAGCAAACCCGATCACTGGGTTTTTTTATTAGATGACCAAAGAATGTCTGAGGCAAGCACTGGTTGTGGATTGCTTGGATTTAAGTAAAACCTTTGCCATTATCCCACATAGGAAATTCATAACTATATTGAGCAGCCAAAGAATGGGCTAACATAACATAAAACATCTAAAAGATACCTGTATTTTTGCTTTGTTTGGCAGAGCTTACCAATACATGCCCAAAGTGTCAAATATTTCTTTGCTGAAATCCACTTTCACAAAGAGTAAATTTTGTCCATATTTGATGACAGAGTTTAAAAATATGTGGTGAAACTTGTACTGCAGTTTGCATTCTGCAATGTTTGACCTCATTATAGTTTGAAGGCAGGTCTCATAGTATCAATCTCCAAACCATCAAAAACATTTTCTCTGGGTCTTAACCAATGCTCTGTCTAATTTTTTGTGGACTGTGGGCACTATTTACTAAAGGTTTTCTCCCATTCTGTATCTATGGAAAAAAATGCTTAGTAAATGATCTCTATTTGCAAAAAAAGTTCATGTGTGCAATGTTCTCTGAAACATCATTCTATTTTAATTTTCTTGTTAGTGCTGTGTTATCCTATGTGCAGTAACTTCATGACTTGTATCTGTGCCCACATCTTAAAAAAGCATTGGTCCTAACAAATTGCCTGTGTAAAATTGCAGAACATTCTTTTGTTTTCAGCTTGCCTGTTCATAAAAAAATAAAATCAGTCAAGCTGGTTTACTCATCCCCAAGCACCACCACAAATACTCATAGCTTTCCCTGTACGTACCAGGATCAGTCCAGACTGCTGGGTTATGTCTCTCTTCCAGCAGGTGGAGTCAGAGAGAAAAGTTCTTGGCACCTCCTAATATCCCAGGGTGCCTCCTGCGATCCTCCAGTATTTCTCTGACTCCAGCAGGTGAAGGAAGACATCCCCTGCGGTCCTGATCCTTTTGTTAGCTGAGTGAATTTACTTTTTCTGTTCAGTCAAGGGATTTTTGTTCCCGGCTGATCTTTGACTAGACCTACTTTGTGTTTAAAAAAAAGTGAAGCAGTTGCTGTGTCTGCAAGCCTTGTCACCCGGAGGACCCCTCTAATTACCGGGTAGGGGGGATTTATCGGTGGGCCGGTCCCTCCCCCCTTCAATTCCAGAGAAGTTAAATTCCTCTGAAGGGAGCTGAATTGTTTACTATATTCCAGGGAGGTTGTTATTCCCCTGAAGAGAAGGATCCATTGACTATGTGAAAGATTTTAATAACAGGCTGAATTTAAGCTACAAGGCAAAATTGGTTTTCACTGGGACACAAGTGAGTAATTAATTAAATTATTGTAATTTAGTTTGGATTTTCAGAGTTTTCCTCAGACCTTTTCTTGTTGTTTCTTCTTTCCTCTGTTATGCCGCGGGGCTCCCGGTGTTCTGCCTATGGAGAGCCGGCAGCGCGGCTCTCCAGGGACAGTCTTTGTTTTTGCTGCCTCCCTGGGGGTGAGGGGCCATCAGAAATGCCTCTTGCAGGTAGAAAACGGCCATTACCGTGTGCGTGCGGCTCGAATAAATCTCAGCCTGCCCCCTGCATTGGCCGGCCCCGTCCCCGATTTGCGCGGGAAAGGCGGCCATTTTGGATTTCCCCGACGATTACGTTGATCAGCCGTTGGGGGGAGGGGCGCTTCCTCCGGTGTTGTCCCCCCCCTGCATTAAGTCCAGAGCACCCGATTTTGCAGGAAACCGAGCCTCTTTATCCTCCTTTACCCCCCCCGGGGGGGGGGGGTTTAAGATATCCATTTTCCTCTCAATTTATTTTGTTAATGCACAAGCCATATTTGGAGGCTGAAGCAGATGCTGGGGGTCAGCAGCCACTGCCAGCTAAGGTACCCAGACCTACCGAGGGGCCTATTCCACATCTTCAGCCTATGTCTCAGGACACTGGCTTACAAGACCCTCTCCTGGGAACCTCGGGGGATGCGGCGGATGAGGAGGTTACGGAATCGGCTCTGGTGGAAGGGGATGATCCCCAAGTGCTGCGCTTGTTCTGCAAAGAGGAGTTAGATCCTCTTATTCCTTTTGTTCTCGAAGAGCTTGCAATTCCAGTGTCACAGCCAGTGGCGGACTCTACTCCCGGGGACCCTGTTCTTGCAGGGCTTAGAGCCCCACCTAGGGCTTTCCCCTTTCATCCTAAACTTCGTCAGTTGCTTACTCGGGAATGGGATGTTCTGGAGGTCAGCCTTAGAGTTACTAGGGCAATGGACAAGTTCTACCCACTCCCACAGGAATCTCTGGACTTGCTGAAGGTCCCTCAAGTGGATTCTGCAGTTTCTGCCATCGCCAAGCACACCACTATTCTTGAGCCAGTTCAAAACATCCTTCTCGCAGCAAGGAAACCACCCACCAGACTGAATTACAGTTTCAAATGGTGCTGCTACTCCAATTGGTACACACAGAATGTTCTAGGCCCCTTTACGTGTGAGCTCCTACGCTTACTTTTGTATCTACCCTACCTAATATGGGACTCACAGCCACGTTGGTAAGAGTACATCTAAGTGCAATAGCAGCAAATCATCATTGAGAAGATGAAGCATCATTCACCACACACCCACTAATCTCCCGATTCATGTGGGGTCGTCTTCACCTACAGCCTCAGTTGAAGCAACCCCCTGTTCCATGGGCCATAAACATTGTCCTGGCATCTGTAATGAAAACTACTTTTGAACCCTTTGAATCAGCATCTTTAAAATTCCTCACCTGGAAAATCCTTTTCTGAGTAGCAGTGACCTTGGCTCGAAGAATAAGTGAGATAAAGGCTCTAGTAAATTTTCCACCTTATCTCCATTTCTTTCACCACAAGGTTTCCCCTCCATCTCCACTCAAAGTTCTTACCAAAAATAGTATCACCATTCCATTTGAACCAGAACATCTCACTGCTGAGGAATCCACGAGGTAGGGATTCAATATACCAGTTAAATTACAGGAAACAGTTTTGGATCTTTCACCTCAATACTGTAAAACCTGATGGCCTCAATAATGAGATAGACTGGTACTCGTTATTGTGACGTGACAGAGAGCCTCGTTTGATAGCCTGTAACGGTGCTTGATTGACAGGTTGGGGCCTTCAAAATAACTGGTCACTCTGACGATAAAGTTTGATGTCATTTCCGATTTAAAACCACTATGCGAACGAGTTTCCTGAATGGCACTAAAATAATTTTTAATGGCATTCTTTAATAATAAGTAAGAGATTGATTACAATTTTGTTTTTACACCGGTATCTGATGAAGAACTATTGTTCAAAACACGGTCCTGTATTGCACTGAGAAGAGATGGGCGATTTGAATTGAGAACAGTTTGGTGTTTTATGCAAATGAATCAGCCTGCAAAAGAATCATTCTGTGGTGGCTATTTGATATTTATCCATATATGATAAGCCATTGGACTATTATCATTTGTTTTGAAAAATCAGCATTTATTTGATATACATTTTAAAAGTGCATAACAAAAAAAAAAATAAGTGGGACATTATGGTAGACCAATGATTATATATAAGGCAGAAGATAGTCAAAATGTTTGATTACATATTTCTGATGATGCCTATTATGATGGTCTAACATAATATTTTGATTAGTTGATGAGGGGGATTATCTAGGCACATTTGCTAAACAATAACATCAAACAGCATGTCCATTTAGGTGATATACGTAGTTCCTAGAACATTCAGCTTGAAGTAGTCCAGATGTGTTTTGTATAATAACAAGACATCAAGCGAAGGTTGGCATTCTGTTTGTAAAACAGCTTGATATCAGACCAAACACAAAATATTTTCAAGACAGAATAAGAGAGAACAGAGAGCAATATGAAAGAAAGATACCCTTTCCATTAAAGTTCTATTGTTCAGACATAAAATATATAAGCTCTGATCTGTAATTATGCAAGGATGTCCCGCAAAAGTGGGCATTATCAAGACAATTTTCCATACTAATATTCTGATGTCCCACATTGAACTGAAGGTGAGGGTACTTGCTGTTAGGGCATACTAGATAATCGGGGCAGATATCCTAATAGTCAAAGTAGATAATTGCTTATGGGCGACTACCCCAAGGGGGAGGAAGGAGAGAGTGAGATCAGCTGCTCTGCCTCTATTTCTATTGGCATGGCACAGACAAATTCCAGCACACACGTGCTCCCAATCAGTTTATAAAGAGGAGTTTGAGCAATCCCAGTATTCTAAGAAACAGAGAAACATGATGGCAGAAAAAGACTGTATGGTGCTTCCAGTCTGCTGCTCTGTCCAATTAATTTAGCATTATAATTCTCATCACTTCCTTAGAGATCCCTTGTATTTATCCCATGCTTTCTTGAATTCAGATACTGTTTTTGTCCCCACTGCTTCCACTGGGAGGCTGTTCCACATATCCACCACCCTCTCTATAAAGAAATATTTCCTAAGATTACTCCTGAGTCTAGCCACTTTCAAGCTCATCTCAGGACCCTGCATATTAGAGCCTCCTTTCCATTTTTCCTGGGCAGGGAAAAATGTTAGGGATGGTCTTAGAATGTACAACACCCCCCTTCTTCGAAATTTTTGAAATTTAAAACACAAGGGCCGATTTTAAATTTTACGCGTGCGGGGTACATTTGTGCGAGCTACCCAGCACGCACAAATGTACACCTGATTTTATAACATGCGCGCGCTGCCGCGTAAGTTATAAAATTTGGGGTCAGCGCACACAAGGGGGTGCACACTTGTGCACCTTGCGCGCGCCAAGCCCAAGGGGAGTCCCAATGGCTTTCCCCGTTCCCTCCAAGGCCGCTCCGAAATCGGTGCGGCCTCGGAGGGAACTTTTCTACTGCTTCCCGCCCCCCCCCCACCTTTGTTGCAGAAGTTACATCTGCCCGAGGCAGGCTTAACCTGCACGCGCTGGCCGGTTGCCAGCGTGCCATCCCCAGTACAGGCCCCGCCCCGGACCGCCCATTTTTGAAAGCCCCGGGACATATGCGCGTCCTGGGGCTTGCACCACCGAGCCTATGCAAAATAGGCTCGGCGCGCGCACGGGTAGGTTTTCGGGGGTTACGCGAGTAACCCTTTGAAAATCTACCCCAAAGGAAATAAAAAGAAATCCTTATAAAATAAGTTCCCAAAACAGTAGGACTTCAGGATGTAAATAATTATCTGTAAATTTCCAAACAAAATCATTATAAAGAAAGAGGGTTGATAGCATTAAAGAATCATTATAACTCCTAGCGTTCATAACTATCTTATCACCAATAAACCCCATGGATCAGAAGTAGAAGATTTGAAGGAAGAGAAGCTGAATATTGGAATCCTGGCACAGGCTGTGAGAACCCAGAAACCAGGTCAGCCTGTAGACCTTTTTGTCCACATACAATTCTATATTTACAGTGAAAGTGAAAAGGAAAAAACAGTCACAATATGGTGTAGATTTTCAAAGGGTTACGCGTGTAACCCCGAAAACCTGCTCCTGTGCGTGCCAAGCCTATTTTGAGGCGCGCGCAAGTCCTGGGATGTGTGTATGTCCCAGGGCTTTGAAAAAGGGGCGGGAAGGGGGCGTGGGCATGGTGCTTGGCAGCGGTCCGGGGGCGGGACCGAGGCCTCCGGCACAGCAGCTGTGCCAGGGGATGGTGCGCCGGGCAGCCGGCCAGCGCGCAAGATGGCAGGCGTAAATACTTGAAACAAGGTGGGGGGGGGATTTAGGTAGGGCTTGGGGGTGGGAGGAGTGGAAGAAAAGTTCCCTCTGAGGCCGCTCCGATTTCGGAGCGGCCTCGGAGGGAACGAGGAAAGCCATCTGGGCTCCCCTAGGGCTCGGTGTGCGCAAGGTGCACAAGTGTGCACCCCCTTGAGCGCGCCGATCCCGGATTTTACAACATGCGCACGGCAGCGTGCGCATGTTGTAAAATTGGGTGTACATTTGTGCGCCCCCGGTAGCGCGCACAAATGTACCCCGCGCGCGCTTCTTTTAAAATTCACCCCTATATCATTATGATAATTAGAAAGTCTTTTGCTATGGGACTGGGCAGTTTGAGTCACATCTGGGTAAATTGTAATATTTAAACCAAGAAAATGTTGATGATTGATTCTGAAATAAATCTCAAGATTCTAAAACGAAGGGCACTAGTAATGCAGCCTTTTCTACTGAGGTAGGCACGAAATACTGTGGTGGCTCAAGTCTGCTCTCTTCAGCAGGTATTCAATGCGTTTGGCACAGTCTCCTGGTAAACATGAGGTTTTCCAGGCAGAAAATGCCCTTCTACTAAAACGGAAGAACAGAAGCTTCAAGAGCCTGATGTATTTCTTCTGCATAACTTTTAAACAGAGCAACTGGGCAATTTCGGAAAATTCACACGATGCACATATTTTGATTTTCTGGAGTCCTCAACATTTTCTGCTGGTTTTCTCAAAGTGATAGTAGCAGAAGAAAGTGAACCAGAGTAGCTTGTAAAGTTAATGTAAGCCAGAAGCATAAGATGCTGCTCTTGCTCTGACTAGCAAAGGTGAATTAAATTGCAAAGAGAAGAACAGTAAAGGCAAATGATGACATGTGAATTACTTGGCAGGACCTCTGTTGATTGAGACAGAGAGGGACCAATGCAAATTCTTTCCTTTGAAGTCTATAGAAGTCCTTCTCACTTATGAAAATGTTAAATTTCCCTCTGGCTCCACTACAGGGGGGGGGGGGTAGGGGTGCCATGGCTGGAAGCCAGTGATAGTATCCCCTGACACCAAGTGGACCTGATTACAATTTTTAGGATTAAATAGATATTTCCGCAGAGGGAAAGTTTTGAGTTGAATGGACCTATGGCATTTCTTGGAATCAGAACTTGGGGTGTAATCCCAGACCAGAGCCAATGAGAAGCAGGGGATCTATTGCTACTGAACTTTTTTTTAAAAATAGGTATAAAAGAAAGGTTGTCTTATGTGTACAGACAGGCAGAGCAAGGAAAAGACAGAAGGACATAGTAATGAGGTGAGGTTCCTACCCCAAGCTACTACAAAGGAAAGAACAGTTGCAGATATATGGGAACGTTCCTCATGGCCATAGTCTGTAGAATAGTAATTATATAGCAGGTTTGAGAAAGCAGGGGTTTGTTATTTTCCAATGTGGAAAAGGGTATTTTCTGACATTTTGTTTCATTTATAGCTAGAACGATAGTATTTAGAATTCAGTATCAGGCTGACTTAGTTGCAGGAAAATTTGAAAGATTTATCACGATTTTATATAGAATAGAGAGGGAATTTTTTTTTTTTTTGTGAGGACCTGGACTTCCAATCTCCTGCAGCAAGTGGATCATGCATCCACAGGAACTCAAGCTTCTGCATCGGTTTCATCAAGCACACAGTGGAGCAGCATGTCTAAAAAATAGGAAAACAGAACTCATGTGAGATTTAACTGAGAACTTATGTTATTATTCTGGCCAGAATGGAGGTGGGAGTTTGAAGTATTTTGTATGTTAACTGAACTGAGAAAGAGAGAAGGGTTAGTGATTTTTCTTTTATTTTTTGCGCTGTCCCTATGACTCATGTGCCGCAATTTACTTCAACTTGGTGCACGAAGTAAGTAAAAAAAAAAAAAAAAGGGATAGCTAGGATAGATTTAGGAGTCGGGATAGAGAGGGGAAGAGGTAGGAAGGGTAGGGTGAGGGATAGGAAAGTTTCCTCCCAGTCCGCTCCTTAATTGGAGCAGACTGGGAGGGAACTGGGAAGAAGCACTAATGCATCCCTGTGCGTAACTGAAAAAATCCACCCCCCCTACGCACGGAGGCCACCCACCCATATATGCATGTGCAGACATTAAAATCTGGTGCTCATGTATGTGCAGGAAACGTATTTTATAACATATGCGTGTTGATGCGCGCACGTTATAAAATCGGTGCATCCATGTGTGTGCACTGGGAACCGCGCGGGTCTTAAAATGGACACCTAACTGGTTTGAAATATTTATTCTTTTTACAGATATGATTTTGCTATTATGATTGTTTTATATTTCTTGATTTTATTATTTAATGTTTTATGAAGAATGGTAATGTTTCTGTTTTTCCATTGTTGCTCTGCCTGTAGAGCCTGGCGTTTTGTGGGTTCCAGTTCAGTTCTTCTCAGCACATTTGTTTATAGTTTCTGATCTCTTCATTCTGAATTTGGTGAGGTTCTGTTTGTGTTCTGTATATGTGACTGAGGTGAGTGGATGGGGACATATAAGTTTTTAAAAATATAGATCGCAGGAGGGAACTGGGCTTTATTTGATGAGCGGGGACAGAGCCTGAATAACTTGGGGGGGGGGGGGGGGGGGAAAGCACAGTAATTGTTCAAATAGGGCAGCAAAAAACTTAGCACCGGCCCTCTATCTGCTGCAAATAAAATGGGCCCTCTACACTAAAGTTTTTCTTCAGTTCTGGGTCTATGGGTAAAATGCTAGGGCCTGGTTTTAAAAAGCATTTAATGGCTTAAAATTCGGTTTTATATATAAATGCAGTTTATCTATGAAAGAAAGCTTTTAAAACTGCTACAATATATGCTATTGAACTGTCAATAGGATAGGCACGTGTATAGTTTTACATATGTAAATTTTTTTAAATTGCTAAAATAGTATGTTACATGTATGCTTGTAAATCCTTTTAAAAACTACCTCCTTAGTGAATTAGGGCCAAGGCTGATTAAATGTTTTATTACAAGTTAAATGGACATCATCTTCTATTTTTGGATGTTTATAGATACAAATGAGGCACAAAACTTAGTAGCCATATGTTACTGTGGCTGTGTGCATGTTTCTGAAAAAGCAGGATTAGAAAGCATATTTGAAAGGTCATATACAAAGTTATTATAATAATCTAACAGACACTTATCTCCAGAGGACCATCTCTTACAATTCAGATAATCAATACAAAAATGAAAACATATTTTAAGTCTCTCTATCCATTCTCCTAGTGTACAAACCCGAAGTCCCGTCAACAAGTTTATTTATTAGTTCTTTAAACCTGCTAAATCATACAAGTCTGCCGAAGCAGTGTATATAATTTAAAATACTGTATTTGGTTTTATTGCTTGTAACAAAAAACATTCAAATTACATAACATCTATCTTAAAACAGCTTTCCTCACTAATGCACAAGAATCCCTAGTACTCAAATTCAGCACATAAAAAAAAAAAAAAAAGACACCAGAGAAAATTAATTTGTGGTTATTAAAATGTTTGCTTTTCATAATGTTTTCAGGTCTGTATGTAGTATTCTGCCATTTATTTTTTAGAATATTAGAATAAAGTTCGTTTTGAAAATGTTTCACATTCCACATGAAAAAGGCTAGGCAGAAAGTAAAACACATTCAAAGTGAACTTTATTTTAACAACGACCTAAAAAGTAAATGGCAAAATGCTACAGCCCAGAAAAAGAAATAGCTTGGTTACTAAAATGTTTATTATTTTAATTCTAACATCAAACACTACGTATTGATACAGCGTTTTAAAAAGCCTCCCAATTCCCTTCAAAAACATTCAAGATACCGCGGGCAGAATCACCTCAATCTTGGAAAAGCTTTTAGCTGCAAACATGGCCATATCTTCCTCAAGCAGCTTAAGCGATATTCGGGCAGGGCTGACGAGATTTGGCTCTGCCTTGTACCCATTTTTTTTTTTTTTGCAGGACATACCAATATGGATAAAGCCCCGAAGCAGAACAGGAAATGTGTCCACATTACAAACTATAAAATTGACAGCCCCCTCCCTCTTTCCCTGCACCTAGCAGGGCGTGCGAATTCAAGAAAGTTCCTTAAGACCTTGACTCTTTATACATGTGCTGCCAAAATGATCAATTTGAAGTGGCTTATGTTTAGCTATACCTAAAGTTAAAATTACAAAGCACAGGAAGGCCAGATGCGGTATTCTTTTCCGCGATTTAAAAGCAAAAAACTGGAGCCAAGGTCAATCCACGTAAGAAAGCAAACGCCCACACCCACACCCTGCTCGGGCCGCAGGCTGCCTACGCCGCGCAGGTAACACCTTCCCGGTCGGCGGCGGCCCCTGGAGGAGGAAGCGGATCCGAGCCCCGGGCACAGCGGCACTGGATTAGAGGAGGATGTCCCCGCCGCCCCGGTGCGATCTGGGCCGCCGGCTCCGGCACCTGCTCCTCCTCCTCCTGACCGGCCTGGTGAGGATCTTTCCTTTCCGCTCTGAGCCCTTCTCCTGCCCTCCCCGGCTGCTCGGTGGCCGTGGGGCTGCGTTCAGTCCCCTCCCCCGTGCTCTGGAAGGAAGCTTAGCCTGCCCTATGGGCTTTCTCCCCTTTGGAGCGCCTCGGTTGCTTGCACGTGAAATTCCCTCTTTCTGCTGAGCTTCCGACTGGGTAACCCGGCGCTCTCCGTCGATCAGGAAGGAAGTTGGTTAATGAACGCGTCGAGTCCTCGCCAAGCGTGTGCGAGACCCGGCAGAAGAATTGGTGGTAGCCCGTACACGGGGGTTATGTATTTATGCTCTCGGCCTGTGGAGGGCAGATCCAAAATAATGGGGTAGCATCGCAAATTAAAGGCGTTATGGGAGCAATTTTGAAACCTCCATAGACAGCTTGCAGGTCCCTGGATAGTGCAAACTAATTTTCAAAGTGAAACTTCCTGTACATATATTCTGTCAAAATTCAGGAGTGGGGACTGCGCATTCAAAAGTACCCCTGAATTTTGCAGCTGCTTTTTAGCAGGTGTAAAGTATGTGTGATGAGGCAGGGGCAAGGATTTCAAAATGAAATTGCCACATGAGCCTGCTCGGGGTCCTGGCCTTTTTTCACCATAGCTGGAAGTAGATGTACTGTGAAAAAGCCTTAGTAGCTGGAGAAAGGCAATTATCAGCCCATGGAATCTGCCTGACTAATGCTTAGTTCCCTGGGCAAATCCCTTTTGAAAATAGTCTTTATACTTTTGGGCATCTAGCTACCAGAACACAAACCTACATTCTGGCTGAATACCTAAACAACCCTCCCCACTAAGGGCCAATTTACTAAAGCTCTTTTCCCATTCCCATTTATAAGCAGACTAGATGGGCATCATAGTCCTTATCTGCTGTCATATTCTCATGTTCTATTCTGTGTCTTGGGGAAAAAGCTTAATACATTAGTTGTTTGATTCTGAAACTGAAGAACACTGCTGTCTTGTGATGCATTTGGCTGGCGTCAAGTACATGAGACTCAGTAGATGTGTTGAGTCAAACAGTGTTGGTTCCACAGTTTCAGACACATCAGCCATATTTTAGTAATTTTGTTTTAACAATACTTTTCACTATGTTACCTGGCACAGATGTCAGATATATTAGTCTGCAGTTACTTAGGTCACCCCGGAGCTCCTTTTGAAATTTAGCATTGCATTACCCTGGCCCCGGTTTAAATCAGGGTACTCACAGTTCTGTCCTTCTTGCGGTTGCCCGTGTTGTCCATGAGCTGTCTGTTGACGTGCTGGTGTCTGGGTGTTGCCAGCTGAACTGTTGGAGCTGCCCGCTGCACCGTGCTGTGGACCGATGGGCACTGAGCCAGGGGATGGGCTAGTGGTATGCGTTAAGGCATCCAGCATTGCCTTCACCCTGTCCGTGCCATGGATAGCAGCCGCTGACAAGGTTTGGTCCATGAGCTGACGCAGCTGTCGTTCGGTAACATTGCCGAAGTTCTCTCGTGGCGGTGCTGCAGGGGTCGGTGCTGCAGGGGTCATGCCCCGTGGAGGGGGCTGCTCCGGTACATAGCAGCCCAAATGGCTGATGCTACGCGGTTGTCGTGTGCTTGCGGATTTCCTCTTCTTATTCCTCTGTGTCTTGGTCTTACGTTTTTCGACTTCTGGCGTTGCCGCGAAGTTTTCCTGCAATTTGCTTGGCTTCCGACGTGCTCGCTTGGCTGGAGCCTGAGCCTGGTCCGGCATAAGTGCGGACGGGGCAGAAGCCATAGCAAACTGAGTGGTAGCCATGCTGTGTAGACATATTAAATGGTTAGATCCCGCACAGTTTTGGGGGGGGGGCATATGAATAGGTAGCCAAACGTGGGTGTGCGCACACCTGCTAAGGGGGTGGGTGGGGGAGGGGGCAGCCGGGGTACGGGGGGGCGCACGTTTGGGCCCGGCAAGTTTGGGGGGGCTGGACGGGAATAGGATGGGGGTGGGGGCAGCTGAGGAAGGTGGGGGGGGGGAGGGGCGGCCGGACTCTGTGGGGAGGCGGGAGTGCCGGCGCATGGGGGGGGGGCCTGGGGAGTAAAAGAAAAGTAATAGTAAAAGAAAATCCTGAAAGTCCATGTGCTGACCTCCAAAATGGCCGCTGCCATGTGCTGACCTCCCAAAATGGCCGCAGCCATGTGCTGACCTCCCAAAATGGCCGCTGCCATGTGCTGACCTCTGCTGGCAAGCCCTTCCCATGAGAACCACAATACCATGCTAAGATGTAAGCCGACCTTTCATTAATATTTTAATTTACTTTGTATAGAGCTGCATAGCGCAGCCTAAATCATATCTATCAAGCTGAGGGTCCTGTACCCCTTATAATTCAGTATAAACGTGCACATGGGACAGCTGTCCCTTTAAATGGTAACCGAATACTAAATATCACCTTTAGGATTAATATAAAAAACATCCTGTTAACCTGGCTGAGCACTCAAATGCCATACCGCTGTCCCATAGACATATCATCAGAATTCCCAACTACGGGATGCTGGCTACTTTTTAATTGTCAGATTACTTAGGTATAACAAAGCACATCCACAGGTTGTTGAGGTAGCATGGTAGACATGAAGCCTGCCCACTTCCTAGCAATTTAGAGAGCGAGGGGTAAAGCAATACATAGAAAACGTCGATTTTAAAGTAAAGCAAGCCTACAAGATCAGTGCTCTAACCACTGAGCTACCAAGCCTGCTACTGCCAGCCATGTGCTCTAACCACCTATGCATTCACCATGTGTAGACCCCTTCAATGGCGTTTCTTAAGAGGCTACAAGTGAAAGATAACCAGCCCTGCACTCGCTGCCCTTTCAATAAATACAGCAACATGCAGAGCAAGCATTGTGCTGAAAGCCAGCCATGAGTTCATAAAATATATATATAATAACAGGTAAAGTGTGGCCATGTGCCCATGGCGTTTCACTAAATATATATTAGTTAAAATATATATAACCAGCCATGTGCTAAGGCATTTCCTTAAATAAAATAACATTCCAGGCAGAAGCAGCCCTGCATTCAAAGCCTTTTCATTAAATAAAGTACTGGAAATGCAGAGCCAGTTCAATGCAAAAGGGGGGAGGGGGTGAGCATACCTTCCAGACCTTAGCAACACAAAATTACCATTAATATTCTCAACATTTTGCCTATAAGCCACAAAATCTATGTACTTTACCCAATGATGTAATCAAAGAAATCGTTCCTGCTCCTTTAGCTGATCTGCTCCTCTTACAGCACAGCCGTGCTGGAGGCAAAGTGAAAGTAAAAGCAAAACTGTTGTAGCACAGCCCTGCTGAGGTCAGCCTGTTGCTCTCGCTTCCAGGCTGCAAATGTGCTCCCCCCACCCCGCCCTACCTCTAAGTACCCGAGCTCATGCCCAGGTTTGAACTGGCCCCTAATCCCATTGTCCGCCCCTCTCCGCACCTAGGCTGTGCCCCCCTCCCTCTTGCCTGCCGCACGTCTGCCCAGTTATACGGCCCATGCCTCGAGAGGCGGGCCTCCTAAAGTTAAAATTACAAAGCGCAGGAAGGCCAGTTGCGGTATTCTTTTCCGCGATTTAAAAGCAAAAAACTGGAGCCAAGGTCAATCCACGTAAGAAAGCAAACGCCCACACCCACACCCTGCTCGGGCCGCAGGCTGCCTACGCCGCGCAGGTAACACCTTCCCGGTCGGCGGCGGCCCCTGGAGGAGGAAGCGGATCCGAGCCCCGGGCACAGCGGCACTGGACTGGAGGAGGATGTCCCCGCCGCCCCGGTGCGATCTGGGCCGCCGGCTCCGGCACCTGCTCCTCCTCCTCCTGACTGGCCTGGTGAGGATCTTTCCTTTCCGCTCTGAGCCCTTCTCCTGCCCTCCCCGGCTGCTCGGTGTCCGTGGGGCTGCGTTCAGTCCCCTCCCCCGTGCTCTGGAAGGAAGCTTAGCCTGCCCTATGGGCTTTCTCCCCTTTGGAGCGCCTCGGTTGCTTGCACGTGAAATTCCCTCTTTCTGCTGAGCTTCCGACTGGGTAACCCGGCGCTCTCCGTCGATCAGGAAGGAAGTTGGTTAATGAACACGTCGAGTCCTCGCCAAGCGTGTGCGAGACCCGGCAGAAGAATTGGTGGTAGCCCGTACACGGGGGTTATGTATTTATGCTCTCGGCCTGTGGAGGGCAGATCCAAAATAATGGGGTAGCATCGCAAATTAAAGGCGTTATGGGAGCAATTTTGAAACCTCCATAGATAGCTTGCAGGTCCCTGGATAGTGCAAACTAATTTTCAAAGTGAAACTTCCTGTACATATATTCTGTCAAAATTCAGGAGTGGGGACTGCGCATTCAAAAGTACCCCTGAATTTTGCAGCTGCTTTTTAGCAGGTGTAAAGTATGTGTGATGAGGCAGGGGCAAGGATTTCAAAATGAAATTGCCACATGAGCCTGCTCGGGGTCCTGGCCTTTTTTCACCATAGCTGGAAGTAGATGTACTGTGAAAAAGCCTTAGTAGCTGGAGAAAGGCAATTATCAGCCCATGGAATCTGCCTGACTAATGCTTAGTTCCCTGGGCAAATCCCTTTTGAAAATAGTCTTTATACTTTTGGGCATCTAGCTACCAGAACACAAACCTACATTCTGGCTGAATACCTAAACAACCCTCCCCAGTAAGGGCCAATTTACTAAAGCTCTTTTCCCATTCCCATTTATAAGCAGACTGGATGGGCATCATAGTCCTTATCTGCTGTCATATTCTCATGTTCTATTCTGTGTCTTGGGGAAAAAGCTTAATACATTAGTTGTTTGATTCTGAAACTGAAGAACACTGCTGTCTTGTGATGCATTTGGCTGGCGTCAAGTACATGAGACTCAGTAGATGTGTTGAGTCAAACAGTGTTGGTTCCACAGTTTCAGACACATCAGCCATATTTTAGTAATTTTGTTTTAACAATACTTTTCACTATGTTACCTGGCACAGATGTCAGATATATTAGTCTGCAGTTACTTAGGTCACCCCGGAGCTCCTTTTGAAATTTAGCATTACATTGGCTATCCTCCAGTTCTCAGGTACACAAGCATATTAGAATGATAAATTACAGACTACCGGTAAAAGGTCTGCAGTTTTATTTTTTAGTTCCTTTAGAACTTTGGGGTGAATACTGTCAGGTCCTAGTGGTTTGCTACTATTTAGTTTGGAAATTTCCTTTAGCCCCTCTTCAAGATTCACATTTATTTGTTTTAGTTCCCCCCTGATTATCACCTATAAAGAATGGTTTCAGTGGCCTTATTCTCCTTCAGTACCCCTTTTACCATGGGCCATCTAATGTACTGTTTTGCCTTATTCTCCTTCAGTACCCCTTTTACCATGGGCCATCTAATGTACTGTTTTGCAAGCCAGTCGAGATTTTCAGGATATCCTTAATGTTTGGTTAGGACTCAATGCATTCATTAACCATTTTCCTTCCTGATCGACAGAGAAAAGGTACAGAGAAGGGCGATGAAAATGATAAAGGAACGATTTCTCTATGAGGAAAGACTAAAGAGGTTAGGACTCTTCAGCTTGGAGAAGAGATGGCTGAGGGGAGATATGATAGAGGTTTATAAAATGAGTGGAATGGAGCGAGTAAACAATCAGTTGTTAACTCCTTCAAAAAGTACAAATACTTTCATTGAAATTCCATTGAAGTTACTAGGTAATACATTTAAAACTAATAAGAGAAAATATTTTTTTATTCAACGCATTCGTTGCCAGATGATGTGGTGAAAGCTATTAGTGTAGTTGCGTTTAAACATGGTTTGGACAAGTTCCTGGAGGAAACATCCATAAACCATGACTAGGGTGGAGTTGCAGATATCCACTGCTTATTCTTGGGATAAGGAGCTTGGAATCTATCTACCACTTGAGATTCTGCCAAGTATTTGTGACTTGGATTGGCTACTGTTGGAAACAGGATAGTGAGCTTTATGGACCCTTGGTTTGACTCAGAATGCAAGTCTTATGTTCTTATAATATTCATGAGATAGATTTGCAAACATTGGAGACATTGTATGCATATCTATCTGATGCATATTCATTGTATTCATATCTATCTGATGCATATTCATTGTGAAATCTTGAGAATTTGACTGGATAGGTATACCTTGAAGAGAGATGTGAGAAGCACTGAGCTAATGATCCAACTAATTTCCTCACTGATTTTCTGTTTTCAGTTTACTTGAAAAACATTATTTTAAATTAGTTTTGCCTCCTTTCAAGCCTCTTCTCAAATTTTCTCTTAGCCTGCTTTATTAGTGTTTTACCTCTAACTTGCCAATGCTTATGTGCTGCCTTATTTTCCTCATTAGATTCTGCTTTCCATTTTGACTTTAATGGTTTCTTTTATAGCAGCATTTAACCATCCTGGCAGATGCTTGCTCTTCTTTCACCCTTTTTAAATTTGTGGAATACATTTTATCTGGGCTTCCAAGGTAGTATTTTTAAACAATTCCCATGCTTCAAGCAGACTTTTAACCCTTGTAACTGATTCTTTTATTTTGTTTCTAACTAGTTACCTAATTTTATCCCTGTCTCCCTTTTTAAAGTCCTATATTACTGCAATAGTTTTATTATTTTTTCTCCGGTGATTATCTCAAATTGTATTGCATTATGGTCAGTATTACCAAGCAACTTTAACACCATTACCCTTTGTACCAGACCCTGTATTCCACCGAAAGCTATATTGTTTATAGAGCTAGTTGCTCCATGAATCAATCATTTATGGTGACTTGGACTTCCTTGATATGGCCTGGTGAGACATTTACCCAATCGATATCAAGGTAATTGAAATCTTCCATTATTATTGTGTTTGCATGTTTGGTAGCTCATCTTATCTCCATTAGCATTTCACAATCTGTTCGACCATCCTTGTTGGGTGGATAACAGTAAACCCCCACTACTAAACTCCTTGTCTCTCATGGAATTTCTGTCCATAGAGTTTCCAGGAACAGTTTGTTTTCTGCAGAATTTGTATCCTGCTTGACTCTATGGAATCCTTAACATATGATGCCATGCCACCACCACTTTTCTCTGCTGTGTCATTTCAGTATATTTTATGCCCTTGTTTCACTGTGTCCCATTGGTTGTCCTTTTCACACAAGGTCTCTGAGATGGCTGTTATGTCAATATCCACAAAACAAATGCAGGAGCGAGGAACTGCACTTCAAGCATTCAGCAACAACAAATCAGGAAATGCAGTAGGATTTAATGATTTGCAAATCATAATATTTACAAGCGCAGTGCTGTCAAGCTTATGAACTCTGCTTTAAATACGTCCCTCCCGATGCAGCCGCGTTTGGCGAAGGGGGACTCTGTCTAAAACTGTGCCTTTTCAAAGCAATGGAGTTGCCGCCAATAAAAAGTTAATTTTACAACTATTCTTATGTTGTTTGGGACTCATTAAACCCTACTGCATTTCCTGATTTGTTGTTATGTCAATATCTTCATCTATTGGCATGCATTCTAACTCTCCCATCTTTTTTGTATACATCTTGCATTTGCATAGAGACACCTAAATGCATTCTTTTTCATCACTCACTTATTAGTTGATTAAGATAATTTGGAATCAACTTTTCCCACATCCTGTTAGGACATGCTGATTTTCCTTTCTAATGGTATCCTTTGTAGATACTCTCTTCTGAACTTGTGTGCTCTTGAGTGACTGTCAGCTTTTCCCCGATCTAATTTAAAAGCTACTTTTTATCTCTCTTTTTAATTGCTAGCATTAGCAGCAGGGTTCCATTTGCTAAGGTGGAATCTAGCCTCAAGATTAGGCTTCCCCCCCCTTCCCGAAAAATTCCCCATTTAATAACAAATCTGAAGCCCCACTCCAAGCAACATTGTATTATCATACATTGAGACTCCAGAGCTCAGCTTGCTTCTGGGATCCTGCGCGTGAAACAGCTGCAAGAATTCTGACTGGTAAAAATAAAAGAGAACACATCACTGAAAGCCTAATGGAATTATATTGGTTACCAATTGAGCAAAGAATACATTATAAAACACTATGTACCATACATAAATTAATACATAATGATAAAGCCGATTGGCTAAACACAGCACTACACGTGCACGAACCTAACAGAAACCTAAGATCAGCTAATAAAGCTTTACTGACCATCCCCTCAATCAAAACAGCCAAACTAACCCAGGTAAGAGAGAGAGCACGTTCCTTAGCAGGTCCTATGCTATGGAACTCCATGCCTGTCAAGATCCGCTTGCAAAGAGACATCAAAGCCTTCAGAAAACATTTAAAAACATGATTATTCAAACAAGCGTACAACAAAGGGAAAGGTGAGTAGAACACAGGGATAAAATGGCGACTGGCATTTTACACCCAAACTCAATAGCCAATTATACCCAGGTATTTTGCTCCATTTTTTATTTTTTATTATTATCTCTATTCTAAATCCGGTTCTATAAATACGGACAAGATACAACACGCTCTTCTAAGTATATATAAAGATCTTTGTTACCGTAAAGTCTTGGCACATGTTTAATGATAGAATTTTTGATCTATTCCTAATAGTAATATTTGTGCCTTATTGTAAACTGTTATGATGGTACCCAACTGAATGACAGTATAGAAAAGTTTTAAAATAAATAAATTATGAGAATACTACTCTGGAAGTTCTAGATTGTAGTTTACTATGTAGCATCTCCCTCCTGTACCTCTGTGATTGATATACAAATGGACTACTATAGATGGCTCCTACCTAGCACTGTCTAAAATCCTATCTAGGTGATGTGTGAGGTCTACTAACTTTGCCCCAGGCAGGCAAGTTACCAAGTAATCCTGACTGCTGCCAACCACCCAGCTATCTATATTCCTATTAATTGAATTGCTAATAACAATGGCAGTCCTATCCCTATCCTCCTGGTCATATAAATTTGAAGATGCATCCTCAATGCAAGAGGTTAAGACCTTCTGAAGAGCAATCCTAGCTACATGATCTCTTCCTGGTACTGACAGGTGATGCTCCCTTTCCTGGCCACCTTGCTCCTACAAAGCTGCACAGGGGCAACCGGAGTGGAGATAAATTTGCTCTACTATGTCCCTGAAGGTCTCTTCTGTATACCCCTCTGTCTGCCTCAGCTCCTGCAGGACAACAACTCTATCTTCCAGAGACTGTATTTGTTCTCTAAGTGTTAGGAGCTCTTTGGACCATGTACACACATCTGCGATTGTGCGACTGGGAGAATCCACACAATTAGCCAGTTGCCGCACAATTTACACTCTGCCTCATAATCAGCATTCCTGAAACTTCTCCATTTCTTAATTCATTCATTTTAAGAAAGCTACAAGGTGCATACTTTCAGTCTCAGTTCTCTCTCTACTTCTCTTTACCCTTGCAAACAACCTGCAGGGAACAGGAGGGGGAGATGAGGATGAGGCTGGAGCAAACAGAGCAGATGAAAGAAGAAATTCTCTAATCCATCCCCTCTCCTCCTGCTGTTCCCCTCTTCCCTTCTCTTGTCCTGAAGGAAACAGGAGGGGAAGGGTGAAGTTGGAGTGAACAGAGGAAGTTTGTGTTCTCAAAGATCTTATATCATACCTGATGATTTTGATAGAGTAATATCCATTTAGAAGAATGTCATCTTTATACAAAGGTTCTTACAACTCCATATATGGCCAAGAATACACCAGCTACAAAGACTTGCATGTGTTTTTGGAAGTCTGCAAATGATAGTGTCTCACAACTGGTAAAGAGGGCATTAATTTCAATTCATAGAAGCCTTGATGTTTGGAATTACTGCTGACAAGTTTTAAACTTGGGTTATTTCAATCCCTTTTTGTGTCTGTTACCGTATGTCAAATATATGCTCACATTATCTGTGTAACTAACAGCGTGACAAACTGTTGATTATGTCGGCATTTTTAGATACTCTGAAAGACAAGGTCTTTTTCAAGAAATGGATGGTTGCACTATTTCATTTCAGAACAAAAGTGACATTTTACAGTTAAAAGTTGGTAAACATTTCTTGGTAAATTGTACATTTTTGTACTTGGTAAATTCTGTATTTGTATATAGTTTGAATATTGTTCAAAAACAACATGAATGGTTTTCATTAAAAGTTGATTTTTTTTTCTAAAGTCATGCAAATTATGAAGATTTGACACATAGTTGCCACAGAATCTTGAACAATCTGCAGCAGGAAATGGGGGCTCTGTATATAATCTCTCCAACAGGAAGATAATTGTACATGTAGCACTCTGTTCAAAAGAATGGATAGCCCCCATCTTGCTAATGAACTGCATATTTCTTTTTTTTCCCCTCAAATTGGAGTTCTAGGTAAACTCAGCAAATACAAGAGTTCTGGCATCACTTTGATTTTTATATTTGTGTATTTTTTATTCTGTTTTGTAATTTTATACTGTTCGCTGTTGCTGTACACCACTTCGAGTGGCATGTTCAATGAAGTGGTATAGTAACATTTAAAATTAATAAATAAGGGTTTGATTTTCAAAGCATTTTATGCACATAAAGCCCTATTTTATGGGTGTAAATCCTGTTTAGAAAATCAGTTGGAAGAAAGGTGTGGTCTTGGTGGAAGAGGTCCATAAATAGTAGTTCTGCGGTGTCACCCTTTCAGACTTGGATCGGGAATTTGGATTTTTTTGCCTGGCTTGGGTAACTCAGATTCTCAGGGGTGGTCTAAAAAAGGGATCCATAATTTGGCTTATGTGGTCGATTCAGAAGCTTCTTGTTTGTATGTGTTTGTACAAATGCGGGAGGATTGGGACATACTGCAAGCTCGTCATTACTGTTCAAATGTACATGCAGGTGACATTTCCCAGATTATACCGGCTGATGGAGAGGAAAGCTTTTTGGAAACACCTGCTAAATTTAATAAAATTGCTATATGATCAAGATAATTGGTAAGTAACTTGCCTGTGCCACACATTTCGCGCTTGGCGGTGCTGTGGATTGAGGATCTGGGAGCCGCAATTCAGGATGAGCTACTGCTTCAGGCTTTTCCAAAGCTATATCGCCATTATGTATTGGCTAATATGAGGGAGATTCAATTTAAAATTCTTCACATATATCTCTGGTTCTGGAGGTGAAAAAGTGGGACACAGATCTTTGTTTGAAATGCAAAGTACTCCTTGCTAGTTTCTGTCACATGTTTATAGAGTGTCAAAAGCTTCAACCCTTTTGGATCCTAGGCTATGAAGTTCCTTGGTCTGGAGCAGTTGTTTATCTGGGTATTTAGGCAGGCAGATTTGTTTTACCTCAGGGAGGGAGGAAATTTCTTACTGGGGTTCTCCCCTTGGTTAAAAAATCTGTGCTGGCGACTGGAAGAAGTCCCAACCTTTGGTCAATGGAAAACTCTGATTCAATAGAATGCACAGTTGGAAATGGTAAAGAAAATGGAAGCCGCTACCAGGAGGTCATTCCTCTATACGAGGGGATACTGTGAATTGTGGTCGAAATAAGGTTTTATTTCTCTTTTAAAATTCTATGGCTGTATTAGACTAGGATCTAGGCAGAGCTCTAATATGACCAATGAGTGGAATGCAAGTGGGTGTGACTGAGTATGGCTGTGTGTTATGGGAGCGCTGAGGGAGCGGTCCCACTCGAGGGGATTGTGTGCCCTTGAGCCTCTGCACAGTCCCAGATGAATCCAAGAAGCACCGAGGGTAGGCGAAGCACGTCCCAGCATGGGTGGAAGCTGACAGTCCAACCCTCTGCCGGACCTGCATGCTTCTGGAACCAACAATCATGATGCTGGTAATGAACGCCGACTGTTCCCGGCCCTTTCAGACCTGCCGCTGGAATGGCAAGAAGCAGCAGGCCGGACTCCGGACGAGGGCAGACGAAGGCTCAGGACAAAGCACTGGAAACGAAGACACAGGAACAAGGCACTGAAGACAAGGACTCAAACGAGGCAAGGTTCAAGGTATTCAAGAAATTCAGGCAAGGATTCAGAAGCAAGCGAAGTACTGGGTTGAGGCTGCCACGCAGCGCGCCCTACACAGCCCACCATAAACGGGCAGACCCAATGGGCTGGTCACAGACCATGCTTGAATGAGAAGCAGGCTCTAGACGAGGTGTGGAATAGCTGAAGCTGGAACATGGCGAAGATACTGTAGAAGCCTGTACCAAGGCGCGCCCTACACAGCCCATCCTAGGCTGGTCGCAGACTACGTGGGAATGGCACAGGTTCAGTCAGAGTCTTAGGCATGGACGGAGCAAGCTCAAGTATCCGAGGGCGAGACAGAGTTCAAAACACAGGACCAAGACGGAACTTGGCTTCAGGCAAGGATACAGGACCAAGACGGGACTTGGCTTCAGACAGGAGGGTCCTTCCAGAGGCTTGAGCTGCGGACAAGAAGAAGGATGGCGAAGGAGGAACCAAGGGTAGGAGGCATCAGGACAGGATCACGGACATCAGGAACAGAACTGGAACATGAACATCGGGAACAGGTAACACAGGACATGAAGCTCCAATGAAGAACATGGACCTGATGGAGCGCTGGAAGGCAAGACTTCCAGGAGCAGGAAACTCTGATGCAAGCAAGGCAGAACTGAAAGTGAAGCCCTTTTATAAGCTAGAAAGCAGGCAACTCCCTGGGAGGAGTTCTGATGGGCCACACCTGGCTGGCCCTATAAGTATAGAGAGAGACTGCGGGCCGACCCCTTAGAGAGAAGGGCGGGGCCCAAACAAAGTCCAAGCTGAGACTGGAGCAGGCTTCAGGAGGCCCCGATGACATCGAAGGCCTCCCAGGCCGTGGAGCAAAATCTGGAAAGCCAGTTCAGGTGAGGTCCCAGCTTTGGAGCGGCCTCCAGAGAAAGGTGAGAGGCCTCCCGTGGCTCCAGCTACGGGAGGAATTGTAACACTGTGTGTGTGAAAGGGAGGTTCATATTTGTTGATGTTAAAGAAAAATTGCTAGGTTGATACTTGCGGTTTGGGAGAACTTTTGATTAATACTGTTGATTTGATGGCTTAGAGCTATTATGTGTATTGACTCAATAAAGAGAATTAAAAAAAAAGAAGAAAGTTGCGGCTTTGTGGGTAAATGTATGCCCGAATGCTGATTTCACGTATACTTTTATTCTCACTTGTATGAGCAGTCTGGGCAGGGAAAGGTATACTTTTGATTTTTAAAAGTCTGCAGATAAAGGGACATACAGAAAGTTACAGCCAGCTACAAGTTGTTGTCTGCACCTGTATTGACAATAGTGGAATTCAAAATTCACCAGTACTTCATAGACCCATCATTGTGAAACAAACATATGTGACCATCATATAAAAGACATTATTGTCTACTTATTAGTAGAAAAAGTGGTCTTAAGTTATAATCATTGGTCATATGAAGGTGCTTTTTTTGTTTTTTTTAAGAATTTTTCTGTATGCAATTTTTAAGAAGAATAGAAAGTATGAGAACTTAACTTCAAACTCCTCTTGTTCTAAAAGGAGAGCCGCCGTCTTTTATATGATGGCCATATATGTTTGCTTCATAGACCTGAATTCCACTTTTGTTCGACTATTTACCCTTCGGTTTCATTTCCACCTATACTGAGACAGCCAACAGATTTTCAAAGCGGACTTATGTGCACAAGTTCGCTTTGAAAATTCAGACTAAAGTCTGCAGGTACAAAAAACACACTGACTTTAGACTTACACAGGCTGCTTGAGGAGAAGTTACAGCCAGTGAAGATCCTTACAGAAAGGGAAAGCCCGCCGATTACAAACAGAAACAGTGTCATGGGTGGGAGGGAGGGAGAGGACAAAAGACTGGCTCAAATTCCAGGTTGCACATTCAATCCAGCCCCAACAGATAACTGAAAACAAATATATAGTTTAAACTAGCAAGGTAACACACACCAGCACATTTTAAACAAATGAAAAATTCAGATAGATCTAGGCAACAGCAGAATGAGAAACTCAAAAGATATAATCAGGAGATTTAACCTTCCTCTCGCTTTTTTCAGAAATGGGAGGTTGATGTCATACTTAATGTGGGGACAAATGACATGGCTAGGAGAAGTTAGTGTAGTGAAGGAGAGGCTCAGGAAATTAGGGGAGGGTTCTAGGCAGTGGATAGAGACAATTTTCTGAGTGTCATGTCACTACCCTCCGAGTATTTAAGGGGCCAGGCATGTCCCATGCACAGGGGCACAAGTCCGGAGCGGGCATGCTCAGACCAGTTCAGGCACCGGGTGACATCTGCATGGACCTGTGGATTACTAGTAAGGATGAGTGGATAACAAGAGCTTGCAGTTTACTAGCAGATGGGGCCTGGAACTGTATCTTAAAAGAGAAACTGGTAACAGGAAGGCTGGAGCAGGAGCTAGCAGCGAAAACTGACAAGAAGTCTGAAACCAGGGAATCTTGGCCATAGGGTCTTGGCAGCAGGAGATTCAGTAGTGAGTAGGTTTGGTAACTTTTCGGTTGCTGGGAACTCCTTCCTGGTTCCTAGCCACCCCATTTAACTGAGTTCCAGCCAATCCGAGGGGCGTGGCCATAAGGGCTATTCAATGTAGTCTATTCTTTTACGTTGAAATGCTCCATGTCGGTAATTAGTCCAATGGCAAACTTGTCTTGCCTCCCTAACTGGCCTCCGTTCAAGCTTCAGTTGGTGGCATGCCTTGACACGGAGGTATCTCCTGTGTATGAAAAAGGAGGAGGACAGGCTATGTTGCACCAGGATCTTCAATGTATGACCGAAGAAATGGGGTGAAGAAGGGTGTTTTGTATATTTTGCTGGGCTAGTACATGACAAGATAATCTATCAAGTCAAAAAGTGGGAAAACACACCTTCTTATATGATTTAAAAACCACCAACTAATCTGCAACTAAAGACCTTTTGTTTAAAAAAAAATGGTGTGATTGTGTTGGCATCAGCAGCAGAGACTGGGCACTCTGACCAGTGCTAAGCATTTAAGAAGCAGCCCGATGCCAGCGGCATGCTCTGAAGGTGTACAGCAAAGGCGTGTTCCTTTACATTCCAGCTTTGCTGTCTAATTCTGTGACATAACTGGTTTTTTTTTTTTTTTATGCTGCAGTTTTGGTGACTGTGAACTGCCGCATATGATTTATTTTTGACTACTTTGCTATTTGTGAATTCCACCTGTTGATCTCTGCTACCTGCCTATGTTTTGTTAAGCACATTTCTTGCTGCAGTGGTTGAAGTGCCTTGTTTGGCACCTTCTATGTTTTTAAGCAATTTGTTAGTTTTGTTTTATTGTTTTTAATTTGATCTGTATCTATTTTTTTTACAGTTTGATATGTGTTCAATTGTAGGTATGTCTGTGAAGGATTTTAAGATTCCATTATATGGTGTTCAATGTTCCATGATATATCTCATCCTACCACCTTATCAGTGCCCCTCATCTTTCTAGTCAAGAGACCAAAACATTGTCAAACCTCACTTCAAGCTCTTGCTCTGAAATGTAAATTTTCCTATATAAATGCAGGATATATCAAGGGTAAATTACCTATGATCTTTGACTTGTTTAGTGATTTCGCTTTGGACATTGCTTATTGTACTGAGTCTTGGCTATTAGAGACTGACTTAATCCTGTTGAATGAATTATGTCCATTAGGCTTTTGTTTCAAACACTATTCCAGTAATGTTATGTGGCTAACAAGCCGCTGTGTGCCAAGTCTCCGGTTTTATGTTTAAATTTCTTTAATGAATTTCAACATCAAACATGGTAAACCAAAACTTTGATATATAAACATTGACTCAAAAACATGATCAGGTGCACTGGTTGGCACTTCCTAGTGTCCCGTTACCATGACAAAATCGTATTTCCCCATAACTATAACCTACCCCCCACCCCCATCACTCATCCCTCCCCAAGCAACAGCAACACATTACAAGGAACTCCTACCCTTCATATTCCCATCCTCCATCCCTAAGCTTTTACTGACAAAGTATCTATGATCTTCCGTAATCATTAAGAACTTCTAACTCTATAAGACAAGGAGAGTCCCAGATCTTTAAAAAGACTTCTTTCTTCTTATGTAGATCAGTTTCTTCCATATATTTCTCACAGATGCACATTTAGGGGAGCTAGTTCCTCCATTGGGTTAATGTCAACAAGTTTTCCCTTAGCCAGCATTGCAATATAACCCTTTTTGCAAAAAAGAGCTTTAAGTATCCAGAGTCTCAAAAATGTTTGTCCAATGGCAATTCCTCCCATATTATCAAAAAGGAGTACTTTCGTTTGGAAAGGTAACATTATATTTGTAACCCGGTAAATATAATTGCTAATTGTCTTCCAAAATTTATTGATAAGAGGACATCCCCAAAATGATGCCCCATAGTTGCCGGTAATAGCTTACATTTAACACATTTGTAGCCTCCGGTTTTAAAATACAGAGTTCTGCGCTGTTGGCCCCAACCCAGAACACCCATGCCTCGCGCCTTTTCGGACCCTTAATTTTTGCTCACGCATATGCATATATGCATGTAAATTGCAGCTTTTAAAATCCGCGTTGTTCATGCACAGCCCACATAATAACATATATGAGCATTTTTGCACGAGCAACACTTTTAAAATTGACCTCTAAGGTTATAGCATTTCTTAATTTTGTTCTTGAATTATTGTGTTAATATCTTATTTTCTGTCGAGCAATTTGCTTGTAAATTCACATTAAAATTCAATAAATATTAAAGAAATAAAATTTATACGATGAACCATGAACATGAGGATTATTACCAACAGATTGCAAATGCTGTGAATAGAAGCTTTTTTGCTGCATCAATCTATATCTTATATTGTCGTATCAATCATAGATATTCCTCCTTTTCAGCAAGCTTGTTAAAACTTCTGCAATGCCTCTTGTCCCAGCTTGATTTTAAAACAAACAGTATCAGCAGAAACCGATTGTTGATACACCTATAAGCTTTGGGGTAGATTTTAAAAATTTGCACGATCGTGTACTTTTGTTCGCGCACCAGGCGCGAACAAAAGTATGCTGGATTTTATAAGATACGCGCGTAGTCGCGCGTATCTTATAAAATCCAGGGTTGGCGCGTGGAAGGTGGTGCACATTTGTGCAACCTGCGCGCGCCGAGCCCAGCGCGCGCTGCCTGTTCCCTAAATCGGAGCGGCCTCGGAGGGAAAGTTCCTTCGCCCTCCCCCCACCTTCCCCTCCCTTCTCCTACATAACCCACCCCCCCGGCCCTATCTAAACCCCCCTTACCTTTGTTGCATGATTTACGCCTGCTAAAAGGAGACGTAAATCTGCGTGCGCCAGCGGGCTGCTGGTGCGCCATCACCTGACCCGGGGCTGGTCTGTAGGCCTCGGCCACGCCCCCGAAACGCCGCGTCATTTGGGACACGCCCCCAACATGCCCCTTTTACAAAGCCCCGGGACTTACGCGCGTCCCGGGGCTCTGCGCGCGCCGGCAGCCTATGCAAAATAGGCGCGCGAGGGCCCTGCGCGCGACAATCCGGCCGGATTTACACACGCAGGGCATTTAAAATCCGCCCTTTTATGTAGACTAAAAAAAAAAAAGCAATAACATCTAAAATCTTAACAATAGATGTATTTAGCAATCAAATAATTCTTCAACAGAAACATAAGAATGTTGCAGGCTAATTTTAAAATTAGCATGCAAGTGCTCATACACATGCTTATAAGCGCATAAGTGGGGATACGCTGGAATTTTAAATCATATGCGCACTTGCTTGTGTATGATTTAAATTATGCCTACCGCACGTAACTATGCTGCTAATTTTAAGCCATTACTTGAGCAAAACTACGTCACGTATCTTCCTTAGGACTTTGCTGGCTTTAATGCGTGTATGTAAGCAAATTTTAAAAAATGCTCACGCAAGGGACATACCCAGTTTTTCTAATTACTCCACCAGTTTGCACAGTCAATCTCGAGGTCATCGAGACCTCTCTGTTTCTTCATCCTGCATATCTCCCAGTTGACCCAGACCTCTTAACTTGTGTAAGCTCTATAACGTGATTTCTGTAGACTTGCTCCCCATCAGAAGTAGCAGTAAATAATAAATATACATGGAATATTCTTGTGCTCAAGTGCAGTTTTATCAACAAAAACTAAATTTAAGATATTTCCAACTTTATATGTAGGAAAATGGATAGTTTGCTTGAAGCCAAGCACTGTCATGGCCACCACAAACTACACAACTCTAGGAGAATCAATAATGTCTAGAGAGAAATTTAAAATCACCTAACACTAAAAATTTACTGGATAAAATTTTTAGTGTCAACCAGAAATTCAATAATAGGTGACAAATTAGAATTAAAATAGCCAGGAGGATGATAGCAAATCAATAAATCTCAATCTCATGCAGCCAGGGTAGAAAATTGACAAATTCCTACAGTAGGCATTTGGCGCTTCATCTATCCGAGAGTTACACGATAAATAATCAGTGTGCCACTGCCTTTCATGTGTGTGTATGGGCACATGTGTGCTCATTTAAAATTAGCCTGAATGTATATATCTTCTTGTAAGCTCACAAATGTGAGAGGATCACATCAGTAAAACAAAAGAGGCAAACATATATTGTAAAACAAGTAATAGTACATAGGAAATAGTACATAAAAAAATGTGTTGACTGAAAGCAAAAATCAAAACTAAATATAGCTGCTAATTCAGCCCATATTAAACCTGTTCTAGGATAGAGGCAAGAATCACAGCAATCCTACCATCTAAAAAGGATTTCATCTTACTAAGTTCATAAATGACACATCTGCTGACAGACATTTTAATCATACATTTAGCAGGCTATCTAAGATAAAATCCCTGCTCCCTATCCCCAAAGCTAACATTTTTCATGCAACTGATGGAAAGATTTTCTTCTGCTTTGCATTCATTTGCAGACATCTGGAAATACCCAAATCTTCTGACCTATAAAGGAAACTTATCTATTACAAAAGAACGATCTCATAATAAAGATTTTTATTTGCTTCAGAAGCACATAAAATCAACAAAGTAGCTCAATCTTTCACACCTTCATTTCAGGGGAAATTGAAGCGGTAGCCAGAACATTTTTCTTTTTCCCTAAATGGCAAATGGAATATCTTGTTTAGATGGGGTAATGAATCTTCAAATGTACATAAAACTTCTCTCATATATTTCTTTATTAGTTCCCTAGGATCGATTAAAGGATCTGGAAAAGGTACAAATCCATGAATTTAAACTCCTCTATCTGTTTTCAAATAATTCAAACTTTCTATGAATAGCAAAACTATCCTTAGCAGAAACTGCTTTTAAACTCTTGAAAAGCCCAAGATTAAGATTCCAACTCCTTGATCTTCCCATCATGGCCAGAACTTTCAAAGGCAGAGATTTGTATTTTAATCGTTTCCAAAGACTGCTCAAAATAATCCATTCTTTTACTGGCTGTTAGCTCAAGATTCATTACCATCTGCCAAATATCCTCAAGACTGAAGATCTGAATGTCTGAAGTAACAAGGCATCAGGGGAACTTCTGGAGACTGGAGAATCAATAGAGATGTGAATCGTGTGCTCGATCGTCTTAACGATCGATTTCGGCTGGGGGGGGGAGGGAATCGGATCGTCGCGGTTTTGTTTTTTTAAATATCGTGTAAATCGTAAATCGGGGGAGGGCGGGAAAACCGGCACACTAAAACATCCCTAAAACCCACCCCGACCCTTTAAAATAAATCCCCCACCCTCCCGAACCCCCCCAAAATGCCTTAAATTACCTGGTGTCCAGAGGGGGGGTCCCGGTGTGATCTTTTACTCTTGGGCTTCCGGTGCGTTGTAGAAATGGCGCCGGCGCTACCTTTTCCCTGTCATATGACAGGGCAAAGGTAGCGCCGGTGCCATTTTGTTTTTTTGTCCCCCGACGTCAGGAGCGTAGGAGATCGCTCCCGGACCCCTGCTGGACCCCCAGGGACTTTTGGCCAGCTTGGGGGGGCCTCCTGACCCCCACAAGACTTGCCAAAAGTCCAGCAGGGGTTCGGGAACGACCTCCTCCACTCGAATCATTTTGCCGTACAAAATGGCGCCTGCCATACAGCGTATGGCCGGCGCCGTTTTGTACGGCAAAACGACGTCAGGAGCATAGGAGATCGCTCCCGGAACCCCACTGGACCCCCAGGGACTTTTGGCAAGTCTTGTGGGGGTCAGGAGGCCCCCCCAAGCTGGCCAAAAGTCCCTGGGGGTCCAGCGGGGTTCCGGGAGCGATCTCCTACGCTCCTGACGTTGGGGGACAAAAAACAAAATGGCGCCGGCGCTACCTTTGCACCGGAGGCTCGAGAGTAAAAGATCACACCGGGGACCCCCCACCCCACTGGACCCCAGGTAATTTAAGGTATTTTGGGGGGGTTCGGGAGGGTGGGGGATTTATTTTAAAGGGTCGGGGTGGGTTTTAGGGTTGTTTTAGTGTGCCGGTTTTCCCGCCCTCCCCCTTCCCCTCCCCCTTCCCCCGATTTACGATTTTTGACGATAAATCGGGGGAATTCCTATTAAATATCGCCTCTAATGATTTTTGATGATTTAAAATATATCGGACGATATTTTAAATCGTCAAAAAACGATTCACATCCCTAAGAATCAATATTGTTTTCTTGAGCTCCCTTCTTGCTGCTAAAAGCAGAGGGGGTGTTCACCTCCCAAAAATCATTTCCATTGCTCCTCCTGTGCTTTCTGATTGTTTAAAAACTATTATTGCCTGGATGAGTGTGAATAAATTATCTTTAAATATCAAAAAATTGATTCTTTGTTGGTGCATCTTTCTACCAGTATTGCAAATTTGTCTGCTTTTACATTTGATGATGTCACAATATTAATATTGTTGCGACCGTCACTTCCCGACGGCTTCACTCCGCCTACCTTTCCTTTTTTGTGGCTCCTCCTGCTCTTCATGGATGCCTGGCCGCCGTGGCATCTGCCTGCCGCCTCTCCGGCATCCCCAGACCGGCTTGGGGGCTGCCTCCCGCCATGTCTGCGCCGCGAGGCCCTCATTCTTATTTCCTGATTGGCGCATTCCTCAGGGGCATCCCCCTGTGATGACGTCACGCTGCCCGGATATTTAAGCCTACAGTTTATTGCTAGCCATTGAGTTAGCAAGGGTGATTCTTACGGATGGGATTCGCTCTCCATACCCAGCTACTCTGCCTTCCAACTTCCATTGGACTCTTTCTGCTAACGGGGTACCCGCTCCTCGGGGGCCTCTTTTGCTTCTTTCAGGTCATTATCAGGTAACCGGTACTCGCTCCTCTAGGGTCCATGTTCCCTGACCCGCTGCCTGCTTCTATCTCCTCTTCTACTTGGAAGAATTCGCTACAGACACCATCAGTGAGTACTACTATCATCCACTCCTCACAACTGTCTCCTGGAACCAGGTACTCGCTCTTCTAGGGCCTGCCTCCGTTCCAGCGCCATTGCCATCTCCTACATGGAACCTCTGTGTGAGTACTTTGCCAATGAGTCTCCCTGCTCCCAGGGATCTGGTACTCGCTCCTCAAGGGCCAGCTCTCCCATTCTCTGGGCTTCTCCAAATTTGGGACTCTGTGAATGTTCTATTGTACTCACTTTCTCAGTTTTCTCCACTACGCACTGCTACCGGAGAACTATCTATGTTTGTGTGTCCAGAGCTGAGCCTGACCTGTGGCCCCTCACGGGACTCCCCCCGTGGGCGTGGTCAGCTGCCACAGTGTCCAAGGTTCCACCCAAACCTCACTAACTATAACAAATATCTCCTGACTTATGTTATCGCTGCATTGTTTTCGATTAATATTTAATTAAAATTGCAGATTAAAGCTGTCCCTAAAACTGCGTTCTTTATGACTTGAGTCAAGCCTATTTTAGTGCAACAGATTTCTGCACATTTGTTCAGGCTATAGTTCTTTCACACTTTGATTGTTGTGATGCGCTTTATCTAGAATTGCCTATACTTAATATGCTTCAACTAATACAGAATGCTGCAGTTAGCATCATTACTGGTGTTTCATATTTTGGAATATATTACTCCCAGCGTGCTTGCTCTATATTGCCAGTATCATGGCAAATCTAGTTTAAGATCATTTTGCTTATTTTTAAAATTTTTGCCTATATTCTTTTCTTGTATAATCCTTTAGATTATAAAATTGGATGTTCTGTCTTTTAACATTTATCGATCAGTTGAAATTAGGGAATGTGCTTTTGTGATTGCTGCACCTACTTTGTGGCATTCTCAGCCAGTAGAACTTAAGGGGTAGATTTTCAAAGGGTTACGCGCGTAACCCCCGAAAACCTACACCTGCGCGCGACGAACCTATTTTGCATAGGCTCAGTGGCGCGCGCAAGCCCCGGGCTGCATGTATGTCCCGGGGCTTTAAAAAATGGGCGGTCCGTGGGCGTGGCTGAGGTGTGGGCGGCGGGGCGGGGGCGTGGCGGTGGTCTGGGGGCGGGCCAGAAACCTCCTGCACAGCGGCCTGTGCCGGGGGATGGTGAACCGGCGCGCGCAAGTTACGCCAGAGGCAGGCGTAACTCAATGAAATAAGGTAGGGGGGATTTAGGTAGGGCTGGGGGGGTGGGTTAGATAGGGGAGAGGAAGGAAAGGTGGGGGGGACCAAAAAAGTTCCCTCCAAGGCCGCTCCGATTTCGGAGCGGCCTTGGAGGGAACGGGGAAAGCTATCGCGCCGACCCTGGATTTTATAACATGCGCACGGCAGCGCGTGCATGTTATAAAATTGGGCGTAGATTTGTTCACCAGGGTTACGCGAACAAATCTACGCCCGCGCGTATTTTTTAAGATCTGGCCCTAAATGTTCTACCTGCTATTTTTTAGAAACAGGTGAAAATGTATTTATTTTCTCAAGCTTATCTATCTTGAGTACTAATATTGTTTTATTTGTATTTTGTTTTGGTTTTGAACTGTTGTTTGTGTTGTATTTGCATGTTTTGTACTCCACAAGATCTTTTTTGGATTGCCGAACTAGAAATGATAGATTAATAAATAAGTAATTGGATACAACAGTTATCCCAATATCACCTTCAGTAGATATAATCAATTGGCAAACATAATTTTAAGTCATTTGTAAACTAAAAAACTACAGGATTTATAACTGTGTTTGCCAATTGATAATTGTCCAGTCGTTGATGATGCCAACATAGTCTCACACGCATTTTTTAAACAAAAAGTCTTAACATACAGATTAGTTGGTGGTTTTGAATCACATAACGAAGGTTTCCTTTTCCACTTTTTTGATGTATCTTCAGTGTAGGTATTCACTTCTTCTTCAAGTTTATTTGATTGAAGACTATATTTATTTATTCCACAAGTGGCCTCAGCATGGATTAATAAACAAGTTTTTATTCAATAGTTACAGTACATTGGTTGAAGGTTATTTACATTCACAGTTGAATTAAATTTACCATGGATAGCATGAGAGCCAAGGGTGTAAAGCTTAATAATCCTTAATTGACAGTTCAAGTCGATAGGTTGGAAAGACTGAGTGCCTCTGCTGTGGGACTCTACGGGAAGGAGTGATCAAAGAGCTATGCCAGGGGTTGGGAACCTTTTTGGCTGAGAGAGCCATGAACGCCACATATTTTAAAATGTAATTCCGTGAGAGCCATACTAACTACAACCCCCCACCCTCCTGACTCCCCCAAGACCTACCAAATTAATTTACTACAACCCCCTACTCTCCTGACGCCCCCAAGACCTGCCAAATTAATTTACTACAACCCCCCATCCTCCTAACCCCCCCCCCCCCCCAAGACCTGCCAAAAGTCCCTGGTGATCCAGCGAGGGTCCAGGGCTCGCAGACAAATCTTTAATAAAAAAGTAAAAATCTAACAAAACCCCCACCCTCCTGACGCCCCCCAAGACCTCCAAAATTAATTTACTACAACCCCCCCCCAAGACCTGCCAAAAGTCCTTGGGGGTCCAGGAGCGATCTCCTGGACTTAGGCTATCGGCTGCCAGTAGTCAAAATGGCGCCGACGGCCCTTTGCCCTCACTATGTCACTGGGGTTGACCAATGGCGGCGGTAGCCCCTGTGACATAGTAAGGGCAAAGGGCCATCGACGCCATTTTGATTACTGGCAGCCGACGGCCCTTTGCCTTTACTATGTCACAGGGGCTACCGCCCCTATTGGTCGACCCCAGTGACATAGTGAGGGCAAAGGGCCGTTGGCGCCATTTTGACTACTGGCAGCCGACAGCCCAAGTCCAGGAGATCGCTCCCAGACCGCTCCTGGACCCCCGCTGGACCACCAGGGACTTTTGGCAGGTCTTGGGGGGGTCAGGAGGGTGGGGGTTGTAGTAAATTAATTTTGGAGGTCTTGAGGGGCGTCAGGAGGGTGGGGGATTTTGTTAGATTTTTACTTTTTTTATTAAAGATTTGTCTGCGAGCCAGATGCAGCCATCAAAAGAGCCATAGGTTCCTGACCCCTGAGCTATGCCTTAGTTTTTTTCCTGAAAGTGAGGTAATATGGTTTGAGGCATACAGGGAGCAGTACCTACCTATATATATAGTATAGATGGCCTGCATCTGTCTGAGAGAGGCAGTAGAATCCTAATTAATATCATGAGAAGATTTGTGCTTCTCTTCTAGCTTCTGGATGACACAGAACACCTAGGGAAAAAAATGGTCCAATACCAGGTTAAAACTCCTCCAAAACCATGTTCTGAGCCAATTGTAAGGAAACCTCTATGGTTACCAAAACTGGGGGGGTGGGGGGGGGAGTCAGAACCAGACCTGGGCACAGAAGGCCGCTGAGGAAAAACTGAGGGACACATGGAAGCGGAGCCAACAAGGTAACCATTCCCGCCAGAATCAGTGCACCTGAAGTTTCTTCACTGATACAATGGCCCTCAAGGCTTTTCCTGATGCTGAGTTTGGATGACTGTTCATAGTCCCTGGATGACCACTTTAGTGATGGTATCAGCACCCATCTCTGTCAAGGGTGTGAGTTGCAAGTGTCTTTATACTTCCTGAGCCTGGTGACCTTACAATAAACAGTCTGGATCTCTAAAGGCTAGAGAACAGAAATGAGAAAAGCATTCATGGGGTAAATTTCTGGTGCAGCGGTTACTACTCTTAGCAGAAGGCATGAAGATTGCTACCCTTAACCAATAAGCCTTGATGCTTTTAATAAAACAGCAACATTGCTCCCCACTTCAACGGCAGAGGGAACAGGGGAATTGGATTCAGACAAACACCAAGAGGGCTCCGACTTCTCCAGTCTGGGATACTGGTACGCAGACCTAAGTGAAAAAGCACAGGACTGCTGCTATGGCCAAGTCCATAAGCAAAGCTGTCAAGCAGCACTGTCTGAATTTTCAAGAAAGCTAATCACCCAGTAAAAAAATGTTGCTGGTTGCAGTTTTTTATGAGTTATCATAAGGCTTGGGAATAACTGCATGGAGCGGTAGTTACTACCCTTAAGAGAAACATGAGAGTAATCTGCACAGAGTGATAGTAACTATCTTAAGAAGCTTGCTGGGCAGACTGGATGGACCATTTGGTCCTTTTCTGTTGTCATTTCTGCATTTCTCTGTTTCTGTGCTCCTGTCTTTCCCCCCTTGTATATAAGTAGCTTCACTTTCCTGGGTGCCACTTCAGTGCTATTAACAGCAGTGTAAATTTGTTTTCAGTTCTATTTTATGTGTAGACCGAATGTGTGTCCATTTTATTGTATATGTTCCCCTGTAATATGCCTAGAACAGAAGTCTCACATAAATGCAAAATTAAGGGATCCAAAATAGCTGAAAATAATAAAATATAAAAGTACAAGGGATTCAGCTCGAAAGAAGCAAGGGAATGTTTGTGAAAACTCTGGGGAAACCTCATATAGTGCCACTAGAGGCTACAAACTGATATAAACAGCTCTAGAAGCGCTAGGGCTTTTGAATCATTGGAATCCCAGAGAGGATGATTTTTGCAAAGCTATCATATGCATAGGTATAGAGAACCCGCTTGGGACCTTATGTTTTCTATGTTACCAGTCCTGTAGAGTTACAGTCAGACCATGCCGGGTTTTTTTCATAGAATAACTTATGCGATCTGCACGCAGTCCGACATTGCAATGTTTCGGGAGATCCTTCTTCAGGGAAACAAAAACTGCTAGATGCCGGCAGATACGACTGGTATATGACCTATGGTAAAAATAACAAACGACCCTTTTTGAAAAATGTGCCACATCTTCTGTTTGCCTGCCTTTGATAAAGATGGTTTGCACAGGTTGGTATTTCTGTATATTTCTGTGTAGAATTTTCTTTTTCATTAATATTCTAACAGTACTGCTGATATATTTTGGTACTATTGTCTTTTTGAAGCTTTCTTTACAGTGCCAAACTTTTCCTCAACCCCCTATCAAACAAGGCCACTTAAGTGTTTTTCAGATCCTGTCAAGATACAAAGAATATATCAAATCAAGGTATTATAATTATCAACAACGGAGATTATATTTTCTTTATAGAGCTGTTGCCACATTAAGAACATAAGACGTGCCATGCTGGGTCAGACCAAAGATCCAGTGAGCCCAGCATCCTGTCTCCAGCAGTGGCCAGACTGGGTCATAAGGAAGTACCCACAGATCCCAAAGAGTAGATCCCTTGTTGCTCACGCCTAGGGATAAGCCGTAGCTTTCTCCAAGACCATTTGGCTAATAACTGTTTATGGACTTTTCATTCAGGAACTTGATCAGACCCCTTTTAAACCCAGCTAGCTTGAAAAACAATAATTCGTACTATCATAATTTCATGCTGATAACTTTAATATTTTACATGTTAATTTTTTTTACAGGGTTCAGTTCCCTCTTTTAGCAAAGAAACCACAGCTGTTACTGAGCTGTCTTCACAATACCTGAATTATGCGGATTTTGTTCACCTTTCTGGCACAGGAAGCACTCTTAATGACTCTGAAGTTGCAGTGCACTATTTGTGCTCCAGCCCTTGCATTGTCAGCATTGAAGTTGTGGCTTCATCAGAATCCAGAACTGGAATTTCAGTCTTCAAGAAGAGATGGAAGAGTGAAAGGCACCTAAATGTGAGCAGATCTCGAAGAGTGGTTTTAAAGTTTCCAAGTATTATGGTTTACAGAGATGACTATTTTATTAAGCACTCTATCATCTTGCAGTCTGTTTTGTAAAAGCCAGGATCATTCACAAGGTTGTTGAAGAGCAAAGTTCCAGAGAAAATGAAAAGGCACACAGTGTTGCAGAGGCCGTTGCCATCTTAAGAACAGTTACACCCTTCAAACGTCCTTTCAAAGATCACAAAAAGTGTCTTGCATGGAACATTGAGTTTATGTGGAGACTAAAAGCAAACAGAATACCTCAGTGCTCTTATGAAAATGGTAAGTTGGTTTACTGTGGATCTCGTGTTGCCCTATCACTGATATTTCTAGCTTCAGGAAATCATTTTTGTATTCTTCCTTGAATGTAGTACACTAGAGTGGCCCGTTATGGTTTATAGTTCGGTTTTTATCTGCATGTTTGTATTACTATTTTATGGTCACTTTTTTTTTATTTTGAATTTGGTGAGGGTCTGTCCATGTTCTGCATGTGTGATTGAGCCTAAGTATTGCCGTTTCTATGTAGGGATCTATTGAAGCCTGGTTTGTTCTGTTTTCCTAGTAGAAGATATATTGGTGTTTTTAGGTGCCTGGTGTAATATTTGCAGGGTCACCTTTGCATAGGGTTGTAACTGTTTGAGTGCTGGCAGTTAGTGCTGGTTTGGAATGGGAGGTTTATTATATTGTAATTTAGTTTGATCAAAGCTTTCTGAGGATCAAGTCAACACCCAACATGCTACAATAGATCTAATTCCATATGTGCTACAAGGGTCTTTTGGGCTTTTATGCAGGGTTTTCTGGTTGCCAACACAGCTAGGCATGTAGGTAAAATATACTTGCTGTTGTGATATTTTTACTTCAAAAGAGTGTGTTTTTTCATGTAAAATCTGTTATAAATGAATAATTTTGAAATTGTGTGTAGAGAGCGCTGTGATAGGGGGGAAGGCTGGGCACAAAGCTGTAAGATTCACTTAGGGTGCCTAATACACTTACAATGACTGTGATTAGTAAAAGAATACACATTTAAATGTTTAAAAAAAAAACACAGAATGAGGAGGAGCTAGCCCAGTAATTGTTTGCATAGGGTGCAGAGAAGTTAGCTCTGGCTGTGCATGGTGACGCACCCTGTGGTGATGCGCTGGCAGGGTTCCCAACTCTCTCCAATGAAGAGACCCCCGCGCAGTGGTGCCGTGTGGTGATGCGCTGGCAGATAATGGGAGGAGAAAGGGGGACTGGCAGGGGGAGACGTGCTTTCGCCCCCTGGCGAAGACCCTCGCTACACCTCTGCTTGTTATCTCTCTGTTTCTCTTTTTCTATTCTGTCTGCATACTTTGGGGCCGATACAATACATTTTGCGGAAAGCGGGTGCTGACTTTTCAGCGCCCGCTTTCTTAGCGCATGCATGGCGCCCACAAGGGGGCGCCATGCGATATGCAAATTAGGGGGTCACGCTAGCAAGGAGGCACTAGGGTCACTTGCTCGACCTTAGCGCCTCCTTGCTAACGCGACCCCGCGGCGGCTGCCGGATATGAAGACAAACGCTGGTAAACTTGGCATCGGTTTTCATAACCGGCCGTCTGCCAGTAATGAAAACAGACACCAAGTTTATCCAGGCAGGCGTTAATATCTGAGCGATAAATGTGCTTCTCAGATGCACATTTATTTTTTGGAATATGGAGTGAATAAGTAATAGCCTCATTCACATGCATTTACATGTGATGAGCGCTAACTCATTCACTCCGCGTCAGATGCACGTTAAATAGGCGCTAATCCCCCCTATTGCATTAGGGGGTGGATTAGCACCTATTTAACCTGCATCCGACAGCAGGTTAAACAGTGCACTCGTGTGAGCGCACTGTATTGCATCGGCCCCTTTGTTCCTTCTAAGGTACATTATGGGCTTCCCTATCTCTCCAAAAACTGCCTGGTTTAAACCCAGACTTAACAAAGTAGGGAAGTTCCATAGGTTAGTTTGGACTTCAGTAATTTTTATTCTGCAGCAATTGGCTAGGTTGAATGCCTGCAAATGAGACCCTGGGATTGGCTACAGACAAATATTTAATTAAAATATCATCTCCCCTGATGAAATGATGTCGCCCTTTTATTGGCTTGGGAATGGAAGAGGAGAGAATGATGAGGTGAAAAGGAAAGAGTGGGAGAGGCTCCAAGAAAAGAGGGAATGCACCCCCACTTTTATTGCCCCACTTCAAACTTTGCTTCTCATGTAGGGTTGCCAACTGTCCTAACGTTTTCTGGATTGCATACATTTTTGGATCTTTGGATGCTACTCTGTATTCAGTATGACGGCGACTTTTAAACAGGCGCGCGGGCACACGTGTGCACGTTCATCAGCCTGCGCCCAGGGGTGCAGCCGTTTTATAACAGTCGCACATATATGTGCAAGCTATAAAATAGCCTGACCACACGCACATGTGCACGCAATTTTAAGTGGACGTGCGTGCAAATCCCACTTCTACCCCGTAAGTGGAGAATTTTCAAAGACACGTGCAATGATGTCATTGCCAGTTTTCCCAGTTCATTCCCAGTTCGCCCAGTTAAGGGATAGGACTTCCAAACCCCCATAGTTTAATAGCCCTCCTTCCCTCCTGTTAGCCCTGACCCTTAAAAAGCTGCTGATCTGTTAAGTTTTTTTTGTTTTATGACTTACGCGGCAAGGGACTCCAGTGCCCACTCGTATGCATAAGTATTTACATGCAAATCCAGGAACGCCCATGCCCCGCCCTGACTACGCCCACACCCTGCCCCTTTTTTTGGAACTTTTCATTTGTGTGTGCAGCGGGAGATATGCATGTACTCGGGCAGCTTTTAAAATCCGCTCGGTGCGCACCAGCCCGACACATTCATGTATCTCCTCGTTTTGGCACACATCAGGCTTTTAAAATTCATCTTTATGTGCTGGATATGTTTATTTTGTCACTTATATAGATTTCAGTTAACGATTTAATCAGAGGCCTAAACAATTTTATAAAACAGTAGTTTGGCCCCTGGGCTGATAAAAGCAAACCTTTTTGGGGACTAAAGAACCTTGAGAACTAGTGGTCGTGTTATCAGACTCCAGAGGGGTAGATGCAGCAGTAACATCAGAAAATATTTCTTCACGCAAACTGTGGTGGATGCATGGGACCTCCCAATGGAAGTGATCGAGACAAAAGCAATAGTGGTTCACAAAAGCCTGGGATAATGATAGAGGATCATTAATGCAAAGAAGGGAAGGGAAAAGTCAGAGATCAACCAAGATCTATGGCACCGTAGCAGGAAGTGAACTAGATGGGTCCTTATCTCATATTATATGTTTCTGTATTTTTCTATTAGTGGAAAGTGGGTTTATGCGTGTGCATAAACCCCTTCAGCGAAGATATTAAATAGCATCTCCAAGTGTTCAGAAATTTGATGGTTAAAAGTTGACAGCCCTATTTCTATGATATGGTTAATAAGGCATCATTATTTGCTTTTATCACTTGAAGTGACACATTGGAATCTATTCATTAAGTAGTGCAACATATTGCATGAAATTGAGTGATACAAAAAGAAAGATTAGGTTGCACTAAAAACAGGCATTTTTACCTTATTCATTAAGAATTAGCTCTTCAGGAATAGCATGTCTAAGGCTTTTCATTTGTTTACCAAATGGTAATACATTTTACAGTGGCTCATGAGAACTGCATTGCAGTCCTATACATGCATACACTGGTATTGGGATAGCATCCAAATATAGGCACTCTTAGGATTCTTTACTATCATGGTTGAGAAAATGGTATAGTAAATCCGTGGGGTGAATGCTTCACTGGAGAAGGCTGACCAGGCTTCTTTAGATGTTAAAAGTCCCTTTTGGCACAGGCCTAGGATTTACTTTAGGGGAACCCACTATAACTTCACTGATGGAGAAACTCTCAGACAGGTAATAACAGGATGAGTCAAAAATAATGGTTCCAACACGGTCTCTTTTATTTACAGAAGTAGAGATATTTATAGCGTTCACATCCACAGGTACATCTCAGTAAAGTTAGGACATCCATAACTACTAGAAAACAGTTGCAGCACAAACTCCAGTTCATTTTTCCAGCTAAGTTCGGGACAGCCACATCGATGGCAGGATTAAAAAATTCCCGCTTGCTGAAAACCTGTCAGTTATCTGGATAAGTAATTAGCTGGGTAAACATTTGCCATCCAACCCAGAGGCATTTCAGGGGCAGAGCTTAGTTATCTGGCTTACATTAGATGGATATCACTGATTTTCAATGTTATCCAGCTAAGTTCACTGGATAACTTTAGGACTTCATGAAAGCAGTTAACAAAAGTTAGCTGGATATATTCATCTGGCTGACTTCCTAATAGGTCAATATATTCAGTGGTGCCCTGCGCCATTGGATATCTGGTATAAGTTAGCTGGATAAGTTTATCTGTCTAAGTTATGTGTTTCACGCCCAGCATTTCACTACATTTTTGTCTCCTATAGGAGACAAAAATGCCGAGTCCAGACTCACATTAAAATCATGATATATTGCAGTCGGTTAGGCTGAAGTCCCTATGCCCATGAGCTAATGTAACGTCCCTTAATTTCCTTTTCTGGGATTCCCAGACATATCACATCAATTATCATCATAAAAGTTCTGAAGTTACTCAGCCCTTCATGTGTAATATCTGGTAAACCTTCTTGAAGGAAGAACTTTCTCGAAAAGTCATCTGTGTATTCCTCCTAGGGGCTTTTGTCATAGGCCCAAACTGTAGGAAGAAGGAAAGGAGCTGGAACTCTCCATGATGAAACAAGAGCTCAGCACAGCTGGTACTGACTCTTCAGCCTGTATACTGGACACAGAAGCAATGATTTATAATATTCAGAGATCTTATCAGACACACGCATACACAAATCAGGAGACTCGTAAGATGACTAGCAAAGGCTTCAAGACGCTTAGTTATGCTGTATAAGCAGGGTCGCCAAAACAATTCAGAGCATCTGGCAATATTGTGACAAGGTTACAGTTACACATGGCTGACCACAATTTTTCCTACCCATGTAAAATAAACAGTGCAATCAAATAATTAGCATGCAGGCGTCAGTAACGTATAAGAAGGTTTCCACAGAAAAAGAAATGTAAGGAAAACAGGCCATGATATGAAGTTGGAACGAGACGCTCAAACGAAATATGAGGAAATATTTCTTTACTGAGAGGTAGAAGAAACCAAAGCCATGACAGAATATAAAAGTGCTTGGAATAGATACAGAGGCCAGTGGAAAGACTAGGGGCGAGTAGAGGTTGATGAAAATAAATGAATGTCTAGGTTTTGCTTTAAGAATGGAAATGTATATGTATATCTAAAAAAGGGGAGATAGCAAAACTGACTTAGCTCGAGTGATCTCCTGCAGGCAGTTAAGCTTGTACAGCTGAGAGCTGGGAGAAATCCTTAGCTGAGATAGTGTAAGTGGGAATATGGGACATAATGTATGGACAAAATGGCCCTTTTCTACTGGTATCTTCACCTTCTCTATAAAGTTTCCTGACTTTGTAACATATTTTAGTCATTTGGATTTTTGTTGCAAGTAATTAAAGATGTATTACAATAATGTAAGATATATAGATTGAAATATATATATATATAGAATGATATTCATTATTCAGTGCTATTTATCCAGCTAAGTTTGGACTTAGCCAGACAAACAGTGGGATTTGAAAATTCTGCCATGCTGACCGGCCCCAAAATAGCAAGATAATGTGTTATCTGGCTGGCTTGGAGTGGGATGGGGGCGTATCAGGGTGGAGTTGGTTATCTGACTAAAGTTAAACAAAGTCCAGTTTTCAGCATTATCCATAGCCTGTTAGGTATGGATAACGTTATACATAGCCTGCGTTATACATAGCCTGTTAGCATTAGGACTGCCAAATAGCAGTCCTAAAATTGGCTGGATTAATTTATCCCGCTAACTTTAAATCGTTTGGGAATATCCAGTGATGCAGGCACGTTGCTGAATATCCTGATGAAATTAGCCAGTGGCTGAAAATGGACCCATGGTTGGTGCAACCATTAGGTGGGATTAGGCGGTTGCCTAGGGTGGCATCAGTGGGCAGGGTGCCACCAGGGTACGAGAGGGCGCCATTTTAAAAAAAGCTTCCTCCTTCATTGTTCTTGATGCAAGGTCTGAATTTCTAAATGCTGGTAGTTTTTGTGGTGTTTTAGAATCCAATGCTGTTATATGTGATATTTTTGGTGTTTGTTTCATGTTACTAGTTTAGGTATGTTCTATTGTAAATCGCCTAGGCCACAATTTTGTTGTGTTAAGCGATTAATAATTTGGGGGGGGGGGGGGTGCTGGTGCTACAGACCCTTGCACCAGCCCTGAATGGACCCCCATGCTTTTTTGTACAGGAAATCATTTAAAAACAAGCAAAGGGCTGTAATCTGCTATCTGTCCTTACTTTTCTTCCAGAAGAAAAATCTATCCAGGTTGTTTTAACTCCATCTGCTAGCTGCTGATAACAATTTTATATAAACCCTCCAGACCACTACGTTCCGTAACCAAGAATTTTCTGGAAGTATCAATTGTTAAATTAGCAAAATTAGACATCATGGGAAAACATGCAATCTCCGTTGCTGAACTACGCTTGTGGAACTCCATACCAACGGGCCGATACAGTAAGGTGCTGTAGAAAGAGGTGCGTTAGTGCCCGGCGCACCCACGTTTGCCGCACACACAGTTCGGATCACCTACCACCCGATACCACCCGTAGGAAAAAAATCAGCAGAACCAGGGGTCATGATTTGAAGCTCCAGGGAGGAAGATTCAGAACCAACGTCAGGAAGTATTTCTTCACGGAGAGGGTGGTGGATGCCTGGAATGCCCTTCCAGAGGAAGTGGTGAAGACCATAACTGTGAAGGACTTCAAAGGGGCGTGGGATAAACACTGTGGATCCATAAATTCAAGAGGCTGCCAATGAAGAGTGGGTGACTCGCCAGAATGATGGTTACTGCCTGGAGACAATACCCTTATTCAATAAACATACACATGGTTACTGTGACTCCAACATCACTCTAAGCTTCAACAGCAAGAGGAAATGTGGAAAAAAGGATTCACACTCACAAAGAGGGGAGTAGCTGGCTTGTTACGGTGGTTACTACCCCAAACCAAATAAGCCTGATACTTCACTTTCAATGCATATCCAGCATAGTTCTCTGCTTCAACGGCAGGGCAGAAGAAAAACTGATACTTAACACATCCAGCAGAGCTCTCTGCTTCAACGGCAGGGGAGAAGAAAAAAGGGTTCGCACTCACAAAGCGGGGAGTAGCTGGCTTGTTACGGCGGTTACTACCCCAAACCAAATGTGCCTGATACTTCACTTTCGATGCATATCCAGCATGGCTCTCTGCTTCAACGGCATGGGAAAAGAAAAACTGATACTTCACGCATATCCAGCATAGCTCTCTGCTTCAACGGCAGGGGAAAAGAAAAACTGATACTTCACGCATATCCAGCATAGCTCCCTGCTTCAATGGCAGGGGAAAAGAAAAACTGATACTTCACGCATATCCAGCATAGCTCCCTGCTTCAACGGCAGGGGAGAAGAAAAACAACCAATAAGGGCTGTATAACATAGTCTGGGTAAAACAAATAAGCATGGGTGTAGCTTGCTTATTGCGGCGGCTACTACCCCTAACTAATCAAGCTGGATATTTCACTTGGATGCAGCTCCATCACTGCTCTCTACATTAATGGTGGGGGTGGAAGGGAAATAGAACCAAGAGCTAAGAGAAACAGATAAGTATGAGAGAAAAAATGTGTGAGGCTTGCTGGGCAGACTGGATGGGCCGTTTGGTCTTCTTCTGCCGTCATTTCTATGTTTCTATGTTTCTAAATGGCATGCAAATGCAAGCCGCGTCCAACGCGTGTCCAACGCGCGTCCATGAAGCGCAATCCATTTTACTGTATAGGCGCTATACAGCGCCTATACAGTATCCTGGGTGTGCTGGTACCTGTCATTTCAAATGATGTTTGAAATGACAGGTACCAGGAAGTGGATGGTTCTCCTACAGACCCCGCTGCCTTGAGCGCCCGGCGCCAGCAAGCCCCAGCAGCCGGCGATCGGAGGCAGGGAGCGCAACAAAGCACCCTCCTTCGGACGGACAAGAGAGACGAAATTTCACAGTCCCAAACCAAACCAATCCAAGCCAAGCCAAGCCCCAGCAGAGAGAGACGAAATTTAGCCACCCAGTCCCAAACCAGCCCAATCCACAGAAAAAAAATGCTTCTCGCACTTAGCCGCCCAGTCCCAAACCAAACCAACCCAATCCAAGCCCCAGCAAAGAGAGACGAAATTTCACAGTCCCAAACTTTCCCCCAGCCCCCACTCACCTGCCCTGGCCGCGGCCACGCAAGCCCCCAGCAGCAGCAGTAGAAGGGCGGCGAGAGAGAGCGGCTTCAGCAGCCCCGCCGGCTAAAGTGAATACGTGCACGCCTGTAGGTCCAATATGGGCACTCAAGGCAGCAAAGGCGCATGCGCACACGCCGTGACCGGCTGGACTTCGGAAGTCACGGCGTGTGCGCAAGCTCCTTCGCTGCCTTGAGCGCCCATATTGGACGTACAGGCGTGCACGTATTCACCTTCGCCGGCGGGGCTGCTGAAGCCGCTCTCTCTCGCCGCCCTTCTACTTCTACTGCTGCTGCTGGGGGCTTGCGTGGCCGCGGCCAGGGCAGGTAAGCGGGAGCTGGGGGAAAGTTTGGGACTGTGAAATTTCGTTTTTCTCTGCTGGGGCTTGGATTGGGTTGGTTTGGTTTGGGACTGGGCGGCTAAGTGTGAGAAGCATTTTTTTTTCTGTGGATTGGGTTGGTTTGGGACTGGGCGGCTAAGTTCACCACACTAACGCAAGGGTCAGGGTAGGCGGTAAATTAGTAGGTTAAAGACGCGGCAAGATAGCAGGTTAAAAAGGCGATAGTCGGGGCGCACTTTACTGTATGGGAGGGAATAGCTAATCGGATCGTTTACATACATATACATGCTGCGGGCGATAAGGGATACGCGTCGAGTTAAAGAAGCGGTAAGGATCAGTAAAAACAGATAGTGAATCGTGGGTTAGACTTACGCGGCGAAATTGTGAGTACACAGCGGGTTAGAAACGGGGTAACTGCGGCCGTGCTTTACTGTATCGGCCTGCAAATTATTGTGCATTTCCCCCACCCTGAAATCATTTAAAAAGCTATTGAAACCTTACCTTTATCTCTAGCTTTTAAAAAAGATGCATTGGTTGCATGCAGTGATTTTTTTTACTTTATATAGATATGTATTGTTTTCTGTGTTTTGTTTCTTAACTATTTTTAATTATGTATGTTCCTATGTGAGCTGCTTTGAACCACTCTGAAATATGCAGATTACAAATTCTAAAAAATAAATAGGCAAAAAATTATGATATTTTATCTCCGGCAGCTGCTTCTCTTTTTGTAGCAGCCCACCTAAATTTGAAATCAAATACATGTGCAAGCTACATCAATTTTCAAAGCAAACTTGCACAGGAAAGTTGATTATGAAACTTATCTCGCTAAATCTACCTGCACACAAGTGCACTTGCTAGTTTGTGTGCAGATTTTTTTACTTTTGAAAATGCAAAAGGATCTGTATACATGCAAACCTCTTCACAACCCTATACCTAGAAATGCATCCCTCAGCCCAGGTAAACTTTATGTGCATTTGTGACATACATGCAAAAGTTTAAATGCATATCACTGGACAATTTTGTAAAAGGCCATCTCTACAACTGTTTTAGCTGCAGAAATGCCTTTGAAGATTAACTTCTCTGTGAATAACTGCAGAATATTTAAATTTGCGATAATTGTGAATTAGAATGCTGAAAAAGAAAATCTTTTTTGAAATTATGACAGACTAAAACGATGAGCTATTTTTAGACTTTCATTCTTTAGTGAATGAGGAGATAATTTAAATAGGTGATACTTGGTCTTATCACTTGCTGAATTCTCTCTCACCCTTTTCTGTAACCTGCTGCCTAGAATGGGCGATAGTGCATGCTAGGAAATTTTAAATAAATAAAATAGAGGCCATTGTCTAAAAAATTTTTTATATGAGGTTCCTTTTTCACTTTGTTAATACCAAGTTAGTTTTAAATGTTTTATGTTGTCAGGTTGCTATCCTATTTTGCCACCTGGCTGCTAAAGACTTGTCTAGCTCCTAGATTTCACGGTGTATTCTGACCCTGCCTGTCAGTTCCTGGCTATAGGAGGTTGATGACTTGGCAAGGTCTGTGATCAGGATGTGCCGCTGCAGTTCTCCAGGTTAGAATAGGTTTCCCAGCTGACTTCAGTATCTCATTATAAATTCTGGCCCTGGCTAGGACAATAGGAAGCAACTGAATTATCCCCACAATGATGCGAGGTATTAGTTCCTGCAGAATTTGTTGAACATAACATCTAAAATGTACTGCTAAATCAAAAACCGTTTGCTTTTCACTAGATATGACACAGCTCCTTAGTTTTATCTACGCATCCAATGGAGAGAGAAATGGGATTATGAAAAAACTGGAGAGATTTAAAAACCGGGAACTTGAGGCAAGCAGGCAACAGCATGCTGACTACCCAGTGTAAGTAAATATTGATTAAACACTTAACCAGAATATTTATTTACTAGCAAACAGTGTCCAGCATTGCTCAGGAAGTATGGTCTATGTGTGTGTGTGTTTGTATGTGTACATGGGGGCCTGCACCTGTGTGTGCTTGTGTGTGTAGGAGGGGGCCTGTGTGTAAGTGTGTGCATGCCTATATGTGTGTGTGTGGGTGGGGAGGAGCCTGTTTATATGTGTGTGTATGGGTGGCTTATATGTTTATATGTGGTTTATATGTGTGTATGGGTGGCTGTGCCTGCATGTGTGAGACTGTGTGCAAGCCAATGTGTGAACAAGTGGAAGCCTGTGTGTGCTTTTTTAAGCTTGTGTGTACTTGTGCAAGCTTGTAGGCGCTTCTGCACACTTGCTTGAGCTTGTGTGTGCAGCTGTGTGCACTTGTGTACCTGTCCCTGTGCGTGGAAGCATGAGAGACAGGGCGACTGACATGACCAGTTGACCAACACAAGCCTTTAATATATATAAATATATATATGTAACTGTTTTATATTTCTCAATTTCCCATTTGTCTAATGCAGATTACAAAGCTACATAATAATACATAGAATGAAACAGGATAAAACAAAAAACTAGCACAATAAACAATAAAAGTCTGCAATTGAATTACATCAATATACTTTACAGACCATCACTATCACTCTGTCACCTCCCATCAGGACTTAGTTTGGATAAGCCTGGACAAACAAAATTGCTTTTACTCATTACAGAACTTCAAATAATCACATTCATTATGAATGTCCAAAGTTAAAGAGGTCCATAAAATTACAATGGCAACAGAAAAAGACTTCTCTCTGGTTTCCTGAAAATGATATACATTTATAGGAGAGACAGCAAGCAATTTCTGCAAGGAAGAACATTATGTTCTTAATGGGGCATTTCCAGGTGAATCTATCAGATAAATAATAGGTATCATCATATACTGCCCTATGAACTATAGTAAGCAAGCACCTTAACAGTAACCTTCCAGAAAACTGGCTGCCAGTGCTACACGTTCATAAATGGTGTTATCTTTGTGTTGCAACCGTCCCTTCCCGATGGCTGCACTCCTCTTACCTCTCTGCTTTTGCTCCTCCTCTTGCTGCTAATGAACGCCTGGCTGTCGCGGCGTCTGTCTGCCGTCCTCTCCAGCGTCCCCCAGACAAGCTTGGGTGCTTCCTCCCGCTATGCTCCGTCTGTACCTTAGGGCTGTGCGGCCCTCGCTCTTATTTCCTACTTGGTGCGAACCTCAGGGGCGTCCCCCTGTGATGACGTCACACTGCCTGGATATTTAAAGCCTTCACTGTTTGCTAGCCTTTGAGTTAGCAAGGGGAATTCTACGGATGGGATTCGCTCTCCGTACCCAGCTACTCTGCCTCCAATCTTCATTGGACTCTTAACACTAACCGGGCACCCGCTCCTGGGGGCCTCACTTGCTTTTCAGTTCGCTATCAGGAAACCAGTACTCACTCCTTGAGTGCCCATGTTCCCTGACTCGCTGCCTGCTCCTACCTTCTCTTCTGCCTGGAAGGATTCGCTATCTTCAACACCAGTGAGTACTACCATCTCCACTTCAGAGCTTTCCCTGGAACCAGGTACTCGCTCCTCGAGGGCCTGCCTCCGTTCCAGCCCTGGTGCCATCTCCTATGTGGAACCGCTGTGTGAGTACATCTCCTTTAAGCCTCTCGGCTCTCAGGGATCAGGTACTCGCTCCTCGAGGAGTACCTGCTCTTCCTATCCTGGGGTTCTCCATACTGGGGCTTGTTCATATTCCACTGTACTCATTATTCTCAGTTCTTTCCACTACAGAATTGCTACTGGAGGAGTTGCTGTTCCAGCGCCTGAGGGATACTAGCCCAGTCGGGCTACTTCAACTACTCATCACTGCCACCTCTGGTGGCTACACAACATTGTTTAAATAAAGATCAATCTCTGTGTTTGTGTGTCCTCAGCTGAGCCTGACCTGTGGCCCATCACGGGACTTCTTCCCATGGGCATGGTCAGCTGCCACAGTGTCCAAGGGTCCACACAAACCTCACTAATTGTAACACTTTGTTCCCCATCACAGCCAATAGACAACATACACAGCAGTGTTTTGAACCAACACAAAGGAGATACTTAGGCAGGCCCAAATATATTGTTGCAATAATCTAGGGCACCAAGAACTATTGCTTGTAAAGCTAGTGAAAACCTAAAACTGATCAAATATATTACAAAGGTTTAAGTAGACACAATTTTAAAAAGGCTGTCCTAGCAATCTTTTGCTCTTGAGATTTCAATGTCAACTGAGAATCAATCAGCACACCTAAATTTCTAACTTCTTTTTGTAAGGCATCAGGAAAACCTGCAGGAACAATATCTGATGGAACTAGAGAGGCATAAGTTTCCCCAGACAAAACATCATTATTTTGTTTTGTCACCATTTAATATCAAACCATTCTGTGTCATCCAATCCTTTTATCAGGGTAATAAATTGATAAAAATTCCATATAGGAAATTCACCCACTATAACACTGGGGATAAAAAAACTGCACATCATCGGTGTAAATTTTATATATAAAACATTACCCAGCGATCTTATGTGTACTTTAAAAAGGGCAGTAGGCAGCACTGAACCTTGTGGTACACCCATACCAGTCAGATGAAACACCATCTCACTGTCTTGCAAGGATGATCAGAACCATTGTAAAACAGTTCCAGCCTCTCCTATTTGCTGCATAGCCAAAATTAACTTAGCATGACCAATGGTGTCAAAAGCAGAGGATATATCCTACTGCACAAGGACCCCATACCGAGAGTGTTCCAATTTTAAACGTACATCAAAGAAAGTAACAAAGATTCAGTACCCAGATTCCTCCTGAATCCATAGCGCTCTTTATCCAGTAACTTATGTTCCTCTGAAAAAAATTGTCAAGCTGGACTAATATAATTTTCTAGTATTTTTCTCAATGAACATAAGTTAGAAACAAGGCAGTAATTTAAATAAGAATCAAAGAAGCTGTTGAATCTTTTAAGATAGATCTAACTACCGCTTTCTTTAACACTGGGGGAAGGAATATTCCATTAAGAAAAGATTTACAATTTTTATTAAAACATCCCCCAAGGAAAATAATCATTATTCAGGAATCTCAGTGGACATGGATTCAGGCTACAGGAGGTAGAGTTTACCTTTGAAATTACATCCATTAAACGCCTCCATGTAAGCTTATTAAAAGTGGACCGCTTTATCACCTCATTACTTTAAGAAATACTCAGGATCTCCCCCTCCCCCCCCCCCCCCCCCCAATCCACTTGGGGCTCAAATGACCCCTCTAAATAACCCGCCACTGAAGATCCTCGAAGCTGTGTGATCGTTGAATGCAACGTTGTACTACAGGAGTTTGTATCTTCTGTCTCTGTATACAGCCTCTGATGTATACAGCTTCAACGAGTCCCTTTCATATGAATCTTTTTGTGCATCCCACATACCTTTTTAGACAAGGACATATGATCATATAGACTACATTAGAAGTAGTGCAGCCCATGTGATCTTGTGCCCATATTTAATACCTGTATAATCATCCTTCCATGTCGAGCCAGTATTGGCCTGCTTGTAAAATGAATACCCCTGACATGGCCAATGTCCTAATAAATTAGGTATGCTATTAGCATCTTGCAGATTGTGTGAGGGCATCCAAGAGTGAACCACATAATCCCGTATACTCTTACCACAAGTTTAAGTGACCAATTGTTTATTTGAAAAGACAGGGAGTATCTGCAGAATTGGCCAGTACAGATGGATTATACCGATGCGGACCTTTCAGAAAATTTCAACACACATACTATGGCATTCTGATCATTACTGGCTATGTTATCGAGCAGTAACCACTGTTGCTTGTTTAGCTTTTTTGAAAGCTCACTTAATGATCTTGTACGGATAACCATGGGCTAACAGTTTTCTAAACAGGAATTATGCGTGTAACAGATACTCAGCTCTACTGGAGCATGGTCTTCGAAGATGTAAAAATTAGCCAACAGGTAGGTGACTCTTGAAATAAGGATGAAAACTGTGAAAATGAAGTAATGTGTTCCTATTACTTGGCTGCCTATAGATGGAAGTGCTCAACACGGAACCTACTTTTTAAAATTTTTATATCCAAAAAATTATTAATACAAAATCATATGTCCATTGTGAAATGCAAATGGCTATCCAGAGTGTCTGTTTACCCATTCAACAAAGGACTGTAGACTCATCTCATCTGACTGCCACAGGATAAATATATCATCTATGTATCATACCCATAGGGATATAGATTTCAAAATGGGATCCGCATATAAAAATTGTTCCTCAAATCTGGCCATATATAAATTAGCCAGATCTGGAGTCATTGCGGCACCCATTGCTGTGCCATCTATTTGTTTGTAAAAGATGTCATTGAAACAAAATAGTTCTCACGTAATGCTAGAGTGGCAAGAGTCCTTAGAAAACTAGTTGGAACTCTAAGGAGGCGTGGTCTAGTGTCCAGAGCTTCTTCAATAACTTGGAGTGCCTCTTCCTGAGAAATACTGGTATAAAGTGCTTTAATAAAAATGTTGCTAAGTACATATCTTGTATATCTGTGACAGCGTCAATGATTCTCAACATATGTTTTTTATGTTTGTTATATTAATGAGCAAGGGGGACCAATGGTTGAAGAAATTGATCTACTTATATTGATTAAGGGGCAGATTTTTAGAGGAGCGTGCATGGGGTACATTTGTGCATGCTACCCGGTGCGCACAAATGTACACTCAATTTTATAACATGTGTGTGCTGCCGCGCTCATGTTATAAAATCCAGGGTCGGCGCACGCAAGGGGATGCATACTTGTGCACCTTGCGCACGCCGAGCCCAAGGGGAGCCCCGATGGCTTTCCCCGTTCCCTCCAAGGCCGCTCTGAAATCGGAGCAGCCTTGGAAGGAACTTATTTTTCGGTCATCCCCACCTTCCCCTCCCTTCCCCTATCTAACCCAGCCCTAACTAAATCCACCCCCTACCTTTGTTTCTGAAGTTACGCCTGCCCGAGGTAGGCGAAACTTGTGCACGCCGGCCAGCTGCCGGCGCGCCATCCCCTGGCACAAGCCGCTGTGCCAGAGGACTCTGCCCTGGACTGCCCCTTTTTCGAAGCCCCGGGACATAAGCACGTCCCGGGGCTTGCGCGTGCAGGGGTAGATTTCAGGGGTTACGCGCGTAACCCTTTGAAAATCTACCCCTAAGGTTCCAGAATAGATCCAATGGCAGTGACTATGGGTCTTCCTGGTGGATGTTGCATATTCTTGTGAATTTTTGGTACCATACAGATTGTTGGTATTCTAGGGTGCTTGGTAACTAGAAAGTTCACTGCTTTATGATTCAAAAAGCCTTGTACATGACCTATCTCAACTTCTTCTATAATATGTTGTTGTAACATTGATCCTGGATCTTCAGCCAGGATGGTGTAATTAACTCAATCTGACAGTTGCAAATATACTTCCTTTAAATATTGTGTCTTATTTTGTCCTACATTGACCCTACCTTTGTCTGCTTGCTTTATGACCATTTCAGAATTGCATGCCAAATATTCAGATTTAGAAACATTGTATCAGGGTTTTAACTATTCTCATTCAAGACGGTCTAAATTGTGGAGAACCAAATTCATGAATGTCTTGATATGAGAATCTATAGGGCCAGGCGGCAATCAGGAGATTTAGAACAAACAGAGATGTCCACACCAGTGGGATGTTGTAAAAAAATATAATTAAATTTGTAACTTCTTGAAAAAATGATATAAGTTCAGTCTACACAAAAAAAAATCATAATGTTGGTACAAAACATAAGACAAACCTTTTTCAAGGATACTTACTTGATCTCTACTGAGTTCCACATCCGATATATTGACTACAATTGTTTGCGTGACATCTGGGAGCGAATTTGAGGATGTCTCTCTATCTCAGGTCACTGAACCTCGCGTATTGTGCGATATCATCCCTGGAGGTGCCTGTGTCCTCTGGAATCGCTCCATCATCCACCTAAAATTGGAGTGGAGTGGAGTAGTAGCCTAATGGTCAGAGCAATGGGCCCTGAATCAGGTAAACCAAGGCTCAATTCCCAGTCAGGGACTGCTAAAGACAAGTTACCTCTCCCTCTGGCTAAAATAAATGCAGTAAATAACCTTTTTCTACCCTTAAGAGAAACATGAGGGTAACCTGTATGGAGCGGCAGTTACTACCCTTGAGTTTATGGATCTTATCCTGTCTTAAGCTATTTCTAAATTGATCAATAAGCTGATTATACTTATGTAGCTTCTGTTCATATGTGAACAGGTTTTTATGACTCTGTAAGAATTGTTTAGCTTCTTCTGAAAGATTTTTCATAGTTTCTACCAGCAATAACATGATATATAGTGAACATTTATCTAAAATAGATATCCACATCTGGATGAGCATTTCATAATCAGCAAAAATAGATGGTTCTAAATTAATACATAGACCACGTGGGATCATTTCACCTTTAATATATTATAGTATTGTGGCTATGTGTAATTCTGAATGGGCCTGATGTTTCTGTAGGGCTAATAAATTCACCCAAATTGTGGCTTCCGCGGAATCTGATAAATCATCCAATAGTAATTGTCCTTGCAAAGCTTGAGCATGTGTTGTTCGGAATGACTGAAGACATTAGACCACATATTGTGAGAGCAGGAACTGTCAAACTAATAAGTAATGGAAGGAAGTGCTACTGCAGTATGTCAAAAAAACACTCCTCACTTCCATGACAATAATGTTGAGGTCCGGTGGATTTTTAAAATCAGAATACAAAATAGTCCTCCTTAGCCCCTTAAATGTTTTTCTTAGACATATTTTACTTCATCTAGATGCTAGATGCAATGATTTAGATTGCCTAAACGTCAATGAGGAAAACGTCATTCAAGACAAATTATTGATTACTTCAACTGAGAGAATACCAATCAATTTCATTGTTAAATCCATATGGGTGTTCTATACTGTACTGTGTTCTTTGTAGTTTAAGACACACATTTGAACACTTAGTCATCCCCTTAACCACTGAAAACAATTCCAAAGGACAATTCAGGGAATTGTTAATTAAGGCTGAGAAACAGACCTTTCTAGTAGCATATATGTCATGGTCAGGCAAGCTGGATTATGTTATTCCCCCAGCAGTAGTACAGGACTTCAGGATAGAGCAGGACAAGGTCTTCCACCTGTCCTGCCCCTCCCCCTTGGGTTGAGCCTGCAGGTTCTTGGGGCCAGAAGGATTTTCCTGGCATGGTATATGATAGTGGTCAGCCAGGATAGGAACTGGAGATAAGGTTGGAATGGAAGGCAGAGCTGGAACTGAAGACTAGGCTTGGAACTGGAGACAGCAGGAATTGATGTCGGGGGCTGGGGCTGGAGACATGGGCTGGAACAAGAGACAAAGCCTGGAACAAGACAGGGCAAGGCAATAGTGCGAGGCAAGGGCTGGAACTGAAGGTCTTCAGGGCGCATCGGGCAGGACAAGATAAGGGCTGGATAAGACCAGGACTGAACAAGACAAGGACTGAAAAAGACTAGACTAGATCTGGACAGGACAGTATTGGAATGAGACAGGACACAGAAACAGGGCAAAGAAAATATAAACATACAAAACACAATGGGCTAGATTTTAAAAGCCCTGCACGCGTAAATCCTGCTGGATTTATGCGCGCAGGGCACTCGCGCGCCTGCGCGCCTATTTTGCATAGGCTGCCGGCGCGTGTAAAGCCCTGGGATGCGCGTAAGTCCCAGGGCTTCGTAAAAGGGGCGGGTCCGGGGGCATGGCGACGGTTCGGGGGCGGGCCGGGAGGGCGGTCCCGAGTCCCCCAGCACTGCGGCCTGTGCCGGGGGATGCCAAGGCGGCACGGGCAAGTTACGCCTGCTTCAAGCAGGCGTAACTTGCACAACAAAAGGTAGGGGGGGGGGGGATTTAGGTAGAGCTGGGGGGTGGGGTAGATAGGGGAACATTAACAACATTTTTTAGTTTTAATCAATATCTTAGATCTTAGTGATATTTAAAAAGGGTTTTTATTTTTTATAAAGATTTTTTAATATTTATAAGATCTTAATGATGTTGTTAATTTTTGTATCTGTTGTTTGTAAGAAGATAGATATTGATGTTAACTTTGTATGATTGACTTTTGTTTGGTTTGCTTGTAGCCCCTGAGGCAGCGGCTTTTGAGCTGCGAAACTCGGCCTGAGTCGGGCATTTTATGAACATGTCTCTGTTTTAATAAACATTGACAAAGATCAAGGCATCTATTTTTGTGTTTTCCTGACGGCTATTATAGATCGCCTACCTCTTTGTTTTCTAAGTGCCAAACTTAGCCACACAAACGCATTGAATATGAATCTCATTGTTAAGAGAGTTTTTAGAGCTTTTTTTTCCCCATTGTTTGTTTTATGGTATATATTTTTAAGTATGATTTTATTCCATTATTAAAATATTTTCTTGTCATTGTTTATTTACCCCCTTTGTGTTACTTTTATGTTTTTGTTTCCACCACACCTCTCTGATATATCTTATGTTCTGACCATGACTGTCTCCATCTCAAGGGATGTGTACGCTGCCTCTGCAACATCCTCAGTCAATCCATGGAGCAGAAGATATGACTCAGGGATCGAACTGGTGTACCTTCTAAATAGCGTTGCACTGTACTTCCACCTGAGCCTCTGAGCCAGCTCCAGATATTTTATTTTTAAATGAAAATGTTTAAAATTAAAAGATTTTCAATTAGAATAGTATTTTTTGTGCATATTAACAAATATAATATTTATTTATTTATTTTTTTAATCTGTTTTATTTGAGCCAACAGACAATCAAAACATCAGTAGACATATTAATCAACAACAGTCAAAGAGCTGAACAGAAAGAAAACACTATCCCTTGAGTGAACAAACTTAGGCTCAAATATTTGTTTATGGCAATTTCAATTTCCTCAGGCACTCACAGTACAAGCATACCTCCGTTACTCATACACACAATCATTCATGCAAACGATGAATCGGGCATGTTACAGATTCTAAAGAGCTATGCTGCAGAATTTTCTTGCCATGCTATAGAATCTATATATGATACTTGACTACATATATTATAGATTTACATATAATAAAATATCTTAACAGTTAAATAGCATTCATGCAAAATTATGTTTTTTTTGTTTTAAATTTTATTGAGCTTTTCTTTCTCTTTTTTTATGTGTTTTACTGTATGTATTAAAAGGGCAATTTTCAGTCATTTACTTGGATAAGTAGAAATTTACCCCAGAAATTTGCTATCTGAAATTTGTCCTCCCAATCTGCTTAAAGGAATGTGGATCAACACAGACACCTTTTGAGGCATGTATGGGGGTGTGTTCAGGTTGGGGGAGGAGAGTATGTGCAGAGATTTCATTTTTATCTCTGCACACTTACTTTTATAGCAAAATTGTATCTGTACAAAAAGCAGATGCAAATGTCTGTGGGTACTTTGTACATATGGCAAGATTTCAAGTGAAAGTTTCTACATACTGTTGTGGGAGATGTGGGTAGCGATCCCATCTCGTGAGTTTTTGTGTGCCCTGGGCCCCGATACAGTCGCAGAGGAGCTCTGGAAGCACCGAGGCAGGTGAGGTGACCCAGCATGGGCTGAAGATGGAAGGATGATGACCTCGACCACAGCCACACCTGTACACAGCAAAGAGAGACCCAAACAACACATGTTGGTCTCATGCGTGGTCCTCTGACTATTCCAAGCCCTTTCGGACCTGCCCCACAGAGCAGCAACTGTGACAGGGTGGATAGTGGTCAGCGGATGAGGACATCAAAAGACGAAGGCTTGAAGTGAGACAAGACTCAGGATACGTGAAGTGGAACATCACTCTGGATACAAGACTTCGAAACATGAAGAGATTAAATCTCGATATGTGAGTGAAGAGGAACTCTGGTCACGTATATAAAGAAACTCTGGAAGGCCATGAGTTGCTTGAAGATAACTGAGTCGGTACTGGACATCAAGCGCCCTACACAACCTAGCCGGACTGGTCTCGGACCATGCAGGCACACCCTACACAGCCGGGGTAGGCTGGTCGTGGACCACGCTAGTGGTTCCCCACACAAGTTGACAGAGCTGAGTCAGTACTGCACATCATGCGCCCATATACTCAGCCAATGAAGACAGGTCACGGACCACGCTGGTGGTACCCCACACAGGGAGAAAAGGAGATGAAGTGAAGACTCTGATGAAACCTGTTCCAAAATGCACCCTGCACAGTTGATAAAGGCCAGGCAGGGCCAGGCCGGAACGGATCGGATAATAGAGTTCATTCATGAAGAGGAGGCAGGGTGCAGACTCCAAGGATCCAGACAAGATTTAGGACTCGAGGGGATGCCTTTACGACGAAGGTTAAAATAAGAAGATGGAACCTTATGGAGACTTGCGCTGCCAGGACGAAGATCAACCGGATAAAGAAGACATCAAGATGAGACATCTGGAGACCTTGAAAGATGAAGAAATGGCGTGAGGACATCATGAAGACACAGGATCCTACATAAAATGATGTGCCTTGAGAAGCAGAGGATGAGAAGTCCTAAGGAGGACTGGCTACTTGCGAAGGCAAAGAAGGAATGAAGCAGGACATTTATATAGGCAGAAGAGGCGACTCCCTCGATGACATCACTGGTGGACCTCCTCCCTCGCTGTTCCTTTTAAAATGGAAAGAAGAGCCGGCCTCGCCCCCTAGGAGCAAGCAGAAAGCAGTACAGGACCCTGGACAGCGGCCCTGCTGTGACGCTGAAGGCTGCAGAAGGAGAAGCAGGCCTCAGGGCAGGCCCCGGATGGATGGCGGCTTCCCTGCCGCGAAGGATGGACCAAAGGCAGCTTCCTGAGGGCCCCCAGAGGGCCCAAGGTAAGATGGTGGTTTCCGGCCCACATGGGAAGCTATAGGTGTTGCAGCTTGGCTCCAGCCACAAACAAAGAACAAGGGCAGCTTCCGGGCTGCAGAGGCTGCAGTAACGCGGCTCCTGCATCGGCGGCTCTGAACAGCGAGGGTGGAAACAGAAGAGAGGAAAAGGGGAGAAAAAAAGGTGAAGATACTGCCCAAACAAGGCAGAGTCCACAGGACTTTGACCCAGTGCAGACAGTTTGAAAATTGCCTCCCACATGTTTTCACATTAACGTCCACTTTTATGTTTATGAGCAAATGTGGGAAAACCTTCTATTGCCTGTTTTTGGTTACTGTTCTTCAGAACATTTTCTGACAGATATGTGAATTTAGTTAGGAAGTAGGCAGTGTTGTCCCCTTTTGCATAGGACAACTTCAGAAGAAACTTCAAGTTCTTCGATTCCCAGATGTTGCATGTTTATGGACAGATGTATTAAGCATATTCTTCCATAAATACAAATGGAGAGGTCCCATGGTTCAGGATGCAGCACAGGGGATGCAGGTTCAGATTTTCTGTCTAGCAAGGGCAGTTGTTCTTGGACACTCTGATGAGGAAATAACTTGCTTAGGCCTAGGAAATGTTAATCCTGTTTCTTAAATAAACAGTTCAGGCAGTCTTTTAAACTTAAGCAAAATGCTTTATTAGCAAGAGATGTAAGAAAGCACTACAGAATGTTATATAAAAACTAAATAAAATCAATCAGGCAAATAAAGCACAATCAGGCCTATCCTGTAACGTGCGGCCGCGTTTACCCTGCTCCTAAGCCGCTTTTAACTCACGTTCCGGCCGCGTTAGCCCTTCCTGCGATCCCGAATCCCCTTTAACCTACTCCTACCGCGTCCTAAATTCCCCGGGTAACCCCTTCCGCCCGCGGCATGTATATTGCATGCAAACGAGCGAATTAGCTCGATATTGCATGCAAACGAGCCAATTAGCTATTCCCCTAGCATCCCGTAACCCGCGCCCCGACTAACGCTACCTTTCCCTGCCGTTTTGTCGCGCGTTTAACCTGCAAACTTACCGCCTACCCTGACCCAGGCGGTAGAGGCATGGGTAAGAGTAGGTGGCAAGCTTTCCCCCAGCCCCCGCTCACCTGCCCCGGCTGCGATCATGGGTGCCGGTCTCTGTGGCAGCCCCAGTCCTCTCCCCTCCTCCCGAAGCCAAAAAAAAAAAAAGCTTTTTTTTTTTTTTTGGCTTCGGGAGAGGACTGGGGCTGCCACGGAGACCGCTTTCCCCCGTGCAAGTAAGTTGTTTCGCCGCTTGTCTCTTCTCCCCCCTCCCGGAGCAGGGCGCGAAAAGCTGCCTTGCTCCGGGGGGAGGGGGGGGGGGGAGAGATGACAGCGGCGAATCCAAAAAATAAGCGAAAAAAACTTAAAAGCTAAAAGTAAGTTGCTTCGCCACTGTCATCTCTTCTCCCCCCCCCCCCCCCCCCTCCCGGAGCAGGGCGCGAAAGCAGCCTTGCTCCGGGAGGGGGGAGAAGAGGTGACAGCGGCGAAGCAAAAAAAAAAAGGGGAGCAAATTTTGTTTTTTTTCAAAAGCGACTTACTTTTGGGATCTGTCAAGATCCCAAAAGTAAGTCGCTTTTGGACGCCGGCAAAACGTATCTTTTTTGCAGCCATCAGCCATCAGCAGGAACACGATCTGGCTCCCTCAGCTCCTCCCGACAAGATGGCCGCCTGCACGGGGAAAGCGTGCAATTGGCCGCTGAAGACGTGACGTCACGACATCACGTATTGAGCGGCCATTTGCACGCTTTCCCCGTGCAGGCGGCCATCTTGTCGGGAGGAGCTAAGGGAGCCAGATCGTGTTCCTGCTGATGGCTGATGGCTGCAAAAAAGATACGTTTTGCCGGCGTCCAAAAGTGACTTACTTTTGGGATCTTGACAGATCCCAAAAGTAAGTCGCTTTTGAAAAAAAACAAAATTTGTTCCCCTTTTTTTTTTTGCTTCGCCGCTGTCACCTCTTCTCCCCCCTCCCGGAGCAGGGCGCGAAAGCAGCCTTGCTCCGGGAGGAGGGAGAACAGACTGACAGCGGTCAGGTTGGGTCCGGTCGGGTCCGGGCTGGGGGTTCGGGTCGGGTCCGGGCTGGGGGAAAGCTTCGCCGCTGTCATCTCTCTCCCCTCCTCCCGAAGCAGGCCTTGCTCCGGGAGGGGGGGAGAAGCGCTGTCGGGTCAGATCAGATGGAAAAGTAAGTTGCTTCGCCACTGTCATCTCTCTCTCCACCTCCCGGAGCAAGGAGGAGAGGAGAGAGATGACAGCGGCGAAGCAACTTATTTTTGCATCCGATCGGACCAGACTTCCTGGTATCTGTCATTTCAAATGACATTTGAAATGACAGATACCAGCGTGGCGTGAAGCCTTAGGCCCGCGCACCCAGGATCCTGTATAGGCGCTCTATCCAGTATCCTGGGTTGCGCGGGCCTAAGGCTTTTCGGACGCGGCTTACATTTACATATAATTAGGCTTCAGGATCGAGCGGTAGGTGAGCTGCACTGTGCGGGCGGTAACCGCGGGTGCCGTAGGCACTAACGCAGCTCTTCCTACCGCTCGGTACTGGATAGGCCTGAATAAGATTCTGTAGTGACTAATATCCAATCTGCCATGCTGTCCAGCCAAAAAGTTAGCAGACGTGAATACCAGACAAATGATTCCTGTTCCAGCCACAGTTTTTTATATCTGTTCCCATCTCTATTACATTCCTGCATCCTTATATGGTTCCTCTTCTTAATGTGTATTCTCTTCCTGCATCCTGAGAGCACATCCATCACAGTGCTTGATATCTGTGTGCTACTTGGTGTAATTTAGGAAGTCTTTTGTTTGTCAATGATAAGAAGACTTCTGTGATTTTTAGGGCTAGAGGTTTACAGTTTGTTAGTGTTTCCTCATTATAGTCTGAGGATCAATATACAACTTATTATTCCTCAGAAGGTTGGGGGGTGGGGAGATGTCAGCCACTATAGTAGCAGAGGAGCAGGCACCCCTCCAGCCCTAGAGTTGTCAAGGAATATCTGGCTGCCTGGGCAAAACTGAGGAATGGGTGGGATGGGGGCTAATAGAGACCACTAAGGATAATCAAGGAAAGACCTAAAAACAAAAATATTCTATGGGAAAAACTCCTTCGCCCATCTGAATCATAGTATAATGCTTCCAAAAGAGGTAAATTCCAGGAGAAAATGTTGGAAAAGCAGAAAGGTCAGAAAATTACAGCCTTCAAGCTGTGTAATTTGCAACATTCTTACGCATTCTTTTTCTAATCCCTATTCCTGGTCAAGGAATAGGATGAGAAAGGAAAGCCAAACTAAGTTGTCCTATCCTGAACCAAGATGATGAGTGAGGCTGTTAAATATGTACGGCATGGAATATTTAGCCAGGTCAACCAACAGACTGACCACACTACATCCCATGATTTGCCTTGTATTTTTCTTTCTAAGACAATGTGAATAAATCAACGATTATTATTCCAGGTTTACCATTTCGGCCTGGCTGTATTTACACCATTATTGCAAAAGCCCACTCTGTGGAATTGTACACCACATTGATCCAAGCAACAATTATGCAACGCCTCTGCTGTTTCTTACGCAGGAAGGTAAGTTCAGCAGGTGATATCACCAAAGCTAACATCTGAGCTTTACTTGTGTGTCTGCATCAATAGCATGGGATCTGTTTAATGTTTGGGTACTTGCCAGGTACTTGTAAACTGGATTAGCCACTGTTGAAATCAGGATGCAGGGCTTGATGGATCCTTGGTCTGACCCAGTAAGGCAACTGTTTATGTTCTTAGGAGAAGGGTGTTTTTTTCCCATTCCTGCTCTGGGTCTAATAGCAAGAATATTCCTCATGACACTTTTGTTCCTCAGAAATTTAAAGTGTAGAAAATATCTAACTGCAAAATAATATTTTACTCCTGGAGTAATAGCATGACAATAGACTTCTAAAGCGCCTAATATAATTAATTAAATAATTAAATGTAACAATCTGTTTTAATCAAAATAACTTTTCAGAATTTGAGCTGGGCTTTGGTTACTGACTGACGAAGTTTCGTTTTCATTTTTGTCCAAATGGGATCAAATTTGAGTAGCTCAGATAGCTGCACTTTTTAACATGTGTGCTGTATTTTGAAAATTAAACATATGTGAACTGTTTTCCTCTTCTGACCTGGGGATGCCTCCTTGCAATCCAGCTCACAGCGTGCATGGCATGGCAGCCCACACATGTTCAGCATGGATTTACTCATGTAAATCTCTATTTACCCAGGTGAATGGCTTTGACATTTTCTCTTAGTATGGATAGTTTCCATCATATCCTCTTGTTTTCTTTGTGTCTCACACTCCCCTTGTTAATATTCTCTTAATGTCATTCTAAGATAGGAATGTACATAATAGATCTTCAAAAATGTCTATGGAACATTCCTCAGATCTTTTCCATTGGTGGACTGTTCCACAGCATGAGCCTTTGGTCAGCAAAAATCACAATCCCTTGAGTGCATTAAAAGTATTCATGGTCAGTTTTACTCTATACTGTTGGCTTCTCTTTGTATGACAGTTTCAGACTTTCTTAAAACTGCTTTTTTGATTTTATAGGCTTAGGGGTAGATTTTAAAACGTTGCGCACGCACATGGACGCCCGATTTTATAACATTCACGCGCAGGTGTGCGCATGTTATAAAATCGGAGGTCGGCGCGCGCAAGGGGGTGCACAATTGTGCAACTTGCGTGCGCCAGCGGCCTTCCCCCGTTCCCTCAGAGGGAACTTCCCAACCCCCTAACCTAACCTCTCCCTGACCTTTATTTTACCTGTTGCACCTGCCTCCATGCAGGTGCAAGTTGCGCAGGCCGGCAGCCTGTCGGCATGCGATCCTCCGACACAGTGGCAAATGGTCACTGTGCCGGAGGCCTCTGCCCTCTGGCCCCGCCCCTCCCCGCCCTTTTTTTGAAGCCCCGGGGCTTTACAAGTTTCACCGGGCCTTTCTAAAATAGGTCCGGCGGGCGTAACCCTATCTATGAGCATAAATCCAATGGATTTACGCGCGTAGGCTTTTTAAAATCTACTCCTCGGTCATTCACATTTCTTCATACTATTCTAAAATGTAATATAAAATGTAACTAAATTGCTCAACAATCTTTTAGTATTAGATGAGCTGAAATTCTTCCCTTATTCTTACATCGTTTAGTATCATCCTGCTGTAAACAGGGAATACGTTAACTTTCCTATTGAATAATGCTTGCTCTTCATTTTGATAATGAAACAACAGCACAAAAAGACCTTTCTTGTTTATTAAATACAGTACTGCAAAGATGGCGAGTTCCCCTGAAGCAGAGAGTTGTTAGGGCAACTGGTTGAATTTCTCATCTGCAATAAAAACTAAGTAGCAACAAATGAGTTGAGATAAAGAAAATATTTTATTTGCAATTGAAAAATTTATAAAAAAAATATTGGCCTTTAAGAGACACAGCTCCAGTGATGATAGTGTTTCCCCACAATGGTTCCGGCTGTTGAAGTGTAATTATTTGAGGAACTGTGTTTAATAAACAAGAAAGGTCTATTTGTGCTATTGTTTCATTGTCAGTTGTGGAAGTTACAGTTTTTCCTTTGTGTGGTATGGGAATAGTTAATGCACTTCATTTTAGACACCTGAGATTGTTTATTTTTCTATATAGTTTAGCTAATATCAAATTGTGCTAATGCACATTAACACATGTTAATATGCATTAATAAATAGGCTCCATTGAGATTAATAGGTATTTACTAACAATGCAAACTTGAGCAATTTGATACATAGTTCCCATAATTCATAGCAAAAATTGGAATATCTCATAGTGCTGTACTGTGGGAGTCATAAAATATTCCCTATTAGTATTACACCATAATGTTATACGGGACAGTATTATAGTAAATGCCATTTTTTATTACAACTGAGTCTTAAAACGCATTGTAGTCACTTTGTGTGCACTTGTATGTTAATTTCTCTGCACTTGTATATTTTATTGATTTTTACTGTTCATTTCTGCCTCCCCCTCAGGGCATGCTCATATTCAGATGCAGTTGGTCAATGGGACTGATGTTGCTGTGAAAACCCTCGTCAAGCTTCCTCAGAAATGCTGGTTTCGACTAGACCTTGCTTTCAGTGGAAGACAGGTATACAGATACTGCAAAATATGTCTAGTACTGCCAAAACCCACAACTAACTCCTGTCACTAGGGATACTTTGGCCATTCTGGTTTTTCATCTCCCAGATCCATGTATTTTTGTATTGGCAAAGCAGGATGCTGAATCCCAGATTGTTGTGAGATAGACATACAAAAACCAGGACTGGTTTAACGTGATAGGCTGGAGTATAATGAGGATTCAGTGTTACTGCATGATCCAAATCAGTCCTGATGGGAAGATCCAGTTTCTGTTTTCTTGAACCCCCATTCCAATACATTCTTGCTAAAAGGATTTTTAATCGATGAGCAGGCTGAATTAGCTATTGTATGTGAATGACGTCATCCGAAAGCAGCAAATGGACTCATCTCTCCAAGATGATAGAACTTTGAGCTTTACCGAGCATGTATAGGATTTGCCTCATGATTCTCTTCAAAACGCACAGCATGTACGTGAACACTGTCACTCTGATATTTTTTCTGTAAAAATCCTTAAAACATTTTCAATTTGATATTTTTTCTTCAGTCATTTTCTTATAAAGTTGCCTCACTGCCTCTGCAGCCCCAAAACAGCACTTTTCAGTACTACCAGAAAATAAAAAAAACCCTTCATAACGGCGAAGCATGGCCTTCTCTTCCACTATGTCTGACCAAGAAAAGAAATCAATTACGAAGAGTCGTTTCAAAAGTTTTATCTGTGGAGAGATAATGGCCCTTATCAATGGCCATGAATCATGTTATCAATGCCTCAGTTCATAACATGATCAGAAGAACTGCTATGCCTATGGATGGATGTCTCTACGCTTGCCGAGTTCGAGTTCCCTCATATTGAGGAATTGTGTAAATCTCTCTAGAGTCTCAGTAGGTCCTCATCATGTAGAGCAGCCTTGTCTGCCTCACCAGGAAAAGAGTTAAGCAGGAGCTCCTCAAACTCTCCCCCGTCCACTCAGGCCAAAGCCGTAAGGTCAAGTTTCATCAGCCATCCTGTCTCAAAAACATAGCCATATCAATCACTGGAGCCATTGCAGCATGCGTCAAAGAAGCACAAACATTCTAAGCATAGTGATTTGTCACTGGTGCTAGCAGCTATCATTGGCACCATCGACACTAACAGCACCAATGATGAACAGCTTACTGACTTGCCTGATACAACATCCACGTGTGCCAGCAATGCATGACATATTGAGGAGCTTGATGCAGAATGCACAGAAGTGCTTGATGTGCAACTTACTGATGCACTCAATACTCATATCTCTGATGCACGACACACTCATGCAAAGCACACTGATGCACTTAAAATGTGACACACTGATGCATTCAACGCATGATGCACTAATGCATTTGATGCTTGATGCTCCAATGTGCTGGAGCATGCAGCCTCGATGCATATCATTGAGGTCACAGTGTTCAGGGTTCTTCATCATATGAACCATATTGCACAGTGTACTGACCCACAGCGCAGCTCTGATGCAGCCAATGCAGAATTGTCAAATCTTGCCAGATTCCTTGATGTGCATCTCAAAAGTCTCGTTGAAGTATACAAAGCATCCATTGTAACCAAACACTTTACACCATTGAATCCATCGATGCATCTACTTCAGACTTGGATTTATGAAACTGCTTTGCCAACACAGCTCTACACATCCCATCCTAGATCTACAGGAGAAGGAGGCAGATTGCCCCTGCCAGTGCCAGGGCACTCATCCCACCTAGACTTGTGGCAGAAGGACCACTTGGAGATAGTATAACCAGTGACTTTCTTAGCTTATTGCTAACAGGCCACCCATTCTCATGCAAGAATCTATCCTATTCTCAGAAGAGAATGTCCCATCACCTACACCAGGCCAGAGGGCACATTAGTCTCATGACCAAATCGCAGACTTAGTATGGAGTTTCTTTACCTCTCTGACCAAGGAGACAGAAGGCACTTTCCAATCTCTTTTCTACAGTTGCTATGGCTATAACACTGACAGGAGTCCTGATATCACCTATTGGGTGAACTCATCATCAGAACCCTTGCTCAGGGATTCTTTACTGTCCATCGCATGGGATTCTAGCACATCAGAGGTATGTCAGACCAGGCCGCTACTCCTCTGAGAAAACTGGAAGCCCTTACTAGTTTGCTCTCATCGTCACTGGAATCCTGGGTAAGCAACCTAATACTTTTTAGGGTCGGATGAAAACTCTATCTGCAAACCCTCTGACTCTCTTCTGGATCCTCTGGACCAAACCTCACAACCAGAGGATCTTATCTTTTTCAGGTCTGTGGAAAAGATGGCTACAATGCTGGGTATCTGTGACAGCAATGACAAAGACCCCTCCTCTGAACTCTTGGGCTTCTTCAAATATTGGACACGCCAGCCAAACTTGCCGCATTTCCAGTTGACAGCATCCTCAATGTTCTACAGATGAGAATGTGGGAAATGCACATTTCAGTTACCCGAACAGCTAAAGAGTTGGACCTCAAATTCAGAGTCTAACACTCATCGGGCATTGGTGTAATCCAGCTGCCTCACCAGTCCAAGATGGTGCAATCCTCAATGAAAAAAGCAAAGAAGACACACATTCCCCCAAATTCTACTCCAGGAAAAGACCACAAAGTTATAGATAACTTTGGTAAGACATTTTTCAAAGTTTTATGCTATCTGCTCACGGTACTATCCACTAATTCTACACGGTGAAGTATATTCATGACTGCATTCAAAAGTTTAAACTTTTCTTACCTGCCTCAGAGCAAGGCAATTACTATCCACATCCATTCCTAGATGTGGAAGAGGGCATCTGCCATCTACTTTGATCAGTATACAAATACTTTGATTCCATTTCACGTATCTCCTCCGCCTCTATTGGGGATAAATGTATGGCATGGCTTTAAACAAGTAACATCAGGGAGAGCGTCTATGAAAAACTTACAGACCTCCCCTGCTTAGGGGACAGTCTTTTTGGTAAAAAGCTCCAGGAGATGATCGCTCAGATAAAGGACCAGAATATGGCAGTGCAGTTGCGCTCAATGGCTTCTGAGCAATCCTCCACAGTGTGACATCACTTCCAACCATACAAATGACCATACTTCTAGAGGAATCCTTACTGGTTTTTTAAACAATACTGTCTTGTATCCCTTCTGTTCCGGCATAAACAGCCACTTCTGGCCAGGCCTTGGCAAAGAGAATGTGACAAGCAAAAACTTCACAACAGGCCCAGTCCAAACTGGGGCCTATTTTTGACCCCCCAAACAATCCATTTCTGACTCTCCCAGTAGAAGGAAGAATCCAATATTTTGTGGAAGAGTGGCATCAGATCACCAAGGACAATCTGGTTCCTCCAAATTGTGCAGTCTGGGTACCAGTTACATTTCTCCCAGCTTCCATTCCTCCCACAATATTCAGCATTCCATCTGGATCCATCTAATTTATTGCAGGTCCAACTGGAAGTCCAATCACTTCAACAACGAGCAATAGATCCAATCCCAACCTCTCAGCATGCACTCGATTTCTATTCCAGTTACTTCCTTGTTCCTAAGAAAATGGGGTGACTGCAGCAGATTCTCGACTTGAGATACCTGAACAAACATATGCTCTGAGAGAAATTAAAAAAGAACTCACTCAGCATGATCCTGCTTTATATACAAAAGGACAAGTGGATATGTGCCTTAGATCTTAAGGAAGCATTCATTCACATACCTCTGTTTCCAGGTGGATACTTCCCAGCACCAATACAGAGAACTCCCATTTGGCTTCTCATCAGCCCCAGTGGTCTTTATGAAATGTCTCACAGTAGTGGCAGCTCATTTCTGTCACCATGGAATAGAAGTCTTCCCATACCTGGATGATTGGCTTATCACAGCAAACTCAAGGGACAAAGTATTCCGCTATCTGAGCTCAACCATAGCTCTTCTATAACACACATAGGGACTGATTTTAAAAGCATTTACATGCTTAAAACAGGCTTTTACATGTGTAAATGCACTTTACCCGTGCGGTGGGCTTTTGAAAATTGCTAAATATATGCCATTCAATTGTCCATAGGATATTCACATGTAAGTCACATTATGCACGTAAATGGCTTTTTAAAATTGTTACGCTATACATCTACACGTGTAACTCCTTTCAAAATTACCTCTTTAGGTTTTCTGATCAGTTTTGAGAAATCGAGCATGGAGCTCACTCAGAGTCAAATTCATTGGGGTATGGATAAACTCGACACAGGAAAAAAAGTTCCTACCAAGCGAACACCATGATATCATTCATTCGCAACCTCCTCTCTTCTCCACGTTTGTCCGCCAGAGGGCTCCTAGTAGTCCTTGGACACATGGCAGCGGCCATTCATGTGGTTCCATTGACCTGTTTTTTACGTCTACTACCTCCTATGGGACCTGCGTACCCAGTAGAATCAACATACTCTACTGTTGTCATCTCAATTGCAAATCACAGCACCTATGAAATGGGAGCTATGGTGGTGGCTATACATGGGTAGAACTGGTATAGCGCTAGAAAATCACAGATCCTTGTAGTGACTTAATCAAAGAAATGAGGACTTAAAGCACGTGTTTACATCTTTTATTCAGGAATACATAGAGCGAGCTTTTGGTCCCCCCCGATACGGACCGTGTTTCACCACATGGTTAGTCACCACTAGTTATACTGCTCGTCTTCTCCATCTCCTGTTGGCGATGACTACACCTGCCATGTCTCAAGGAAGGAGCCCCTCTTTATTCGCTCCACTATTAAGAGGTTCTGGTGATAGATACCTCCTCCAAAAGGTGGGACGCGCACATCAGAACTTTTTGAATGCAAAGCTTTTGGAATCTTCGTGCGAGCCACTATCAAATCAGTCTTCTAGAGAAGAGATCAATCAGATACACTCTATCTTTGTGCATCTTCTTCAAGGGAAGATCATCCTGATTCAAACTGACAACCAGGTTGCAATGTTTTCATCAACAAGCAAGGGGGAACGGAATCATGGCCTCTCTGCCTGGAAGTCCTAAAAATCTGGAATTGAGTGGAAAGAAATCGAACTGCTCTACAAGCCACCTATCTGCTTGGCATCGCCAACATTGCTGGCAGATCAGCTTAGAGTGTTTCAACCACACAAATGGTCTCTACAGCAATCATTGGTTGATGAACTCTTTAGCTTATGGGGTCTACTGTCGGTGGACCTGTTCACATCACAGCAGAACATAAAACTAAATCATTTTGCTTAGTTCTGTCAAGCAATCACAGGATAGCTCAAGATGCTTTTCTCCTTGATTGGGAACAAAACCTCATGTATGCTTTTCCAGTTACAGTTTATTATCAGAATATGCAGAAGGTCCTTCAAACTATGCTCGTCGAATCTTCATAGCCCTTGCATGGCCCAGACAGATCCAGCATGCATATCTCATACAATGTTCCAGCATTCCTCCCATATATCTGGGAACAGAACCTATGCAGTTGATTTAGGACGACAGGATATCATACCATCCTAACCTTTCACCTCTCAACCTCACAACCTAGATATTGAGCACTCAATGATTGAGGATTTTCACTTACCTACAGAGATTTTGGACATATTGATCTTCTCTAGAAAACCTTCCACTAGAAGAAATTGTGACTTCAAATGGCACAGGTTCTGCAAATGGTGTCATCAAAATACTTTGAACCCATTTTCATGCAAGCCTAAGCATCTGCTGAAATACCTGCTCCAGCTTTCTGACTCGAGCCATGCCACATCTTCCATATGAGTGCACCTCAGCACTATAGTGGCGTACCATACTCAAATAGACAGCAAACCAATCTCTACTCATTCAGTGATCTCATTTCATGAACATAGTAACATAGTATCATAGAAAATGTCGGCAGAAAATGACCCAAGCACTTTATCCAGTCTGCCCAGCAATATCTTTTTTTTTTTTTAATTCTTATTTTATTTTATTCTTAGGGTAATTGTTGCTATGTGTGCTTACTCATCATTTAGCCACAGAGAATCCTATGTGTTTATCCCATACCCTTTTGAATTCCATTATAGTCTTTGACCTCACTACCTCCTCTAGGAGGGAATTCCTTGCATCCACTACCCTTTCTGTGAAGAAATACTTCCTGACGTTGGTCCTGATTTGACCTCCTTGTAGTTTCAATTTTTTTTCCATTGAAAAAAGTTTGATTCCTGTGCATTATTAATACCTTTCAAAGTCTGTATTATATCACCCCTGTCTCTTCTACCCTCCAGTGTAGACATATTTAGGTCCTTCAGTCTCATAATTCTTTTGGTGTAGACTCCATACTATTTTGATTGCCTTTCTCTGGACCTCTTCCATCCTGTCTCTATCCTTTTTGAGATGCAGTCTCCAGAACTGAACACAATACCCCAGATGAGGTTTCGCCAGGGGCATTATTGCATCCTTTTTCCTGCTGATTATGCTCTATGCAACCCAGCATCTTTCTAGCCTTAGCTACTGCTTTGTCACACTGCTTTGCCATCTTCAGGTCATCAGACACTATTATCCTGAGGTCTCTCTTCCAGTCCATGCACATAAACGTTCACCTTCATCATGCACAGCTTCTTCGGATTTCTGGACCCCAAATACATGACTCTTCACTTTTTGGCATTGAATATATTGATATTTGTTTTATTACGTGATTGGATCTTATGTTTCCGTTAAGTGTTCTGTATTTACTTTTTAAATGATATTCTGTATTTATAAACTGCAATAAATAAAAAACAAATTTATACAGATTAATAAGGCATTTCTCATGTTGGTAAGTGCTTGAAGTAATAGAATTAAAATATTTTAAAATGTTACTCATGAATCATGATGACTGTTGCAGACTATGCAGAAATCCATTGTAGGGTGCAAGCTAAGACATTATTTATTGATAAGAGTAAAACTAGTAGGGCCTAGATCTGTATATCTACTGCCCTCCTCCCCTCTGTTAACCTTGAGCCCCCAAAAAATTAAATTCTGGCTACATCTCTGTTTGAAGCGCTGAAAAGCAGAATAAAAATCTAAATAAGTAAATAAAATAAGCTAAAGAGCCCTAATCTGTTCCATTCCAATATTTGTGTTGCCTTTCTCTGCACTTTTTCTAGGTCTGCTTGATCCTTTTTGAAATGTGGCAAACATCTTATAGATTATTGTGAGGTCCATTTTCAAAGAGATCTAGCCAACTGAGTAATGACTTCTCTAGCTAGATCAAAGCTTTTGAAAATTACTGGGCTAGCCTTCCTAAATTTAATCATCTAAATTTCAGAAGGGGGCTACATTACTCAGTCAAAATCTATGTGGTCCTGGGGGTGGGGTTAGAGTAGAAAATTAGGTGTTTAATCCTGATTTTCAGCCCTATATGCCTAATTTAGCTGGTCAAATCTAGGTATTGAAAAAGCAGGCCTAAACTTGTCTGGCCACCATCCTTTCTGATTCTTTAAATGTGAACAAAATGACTCCGCTGGTAGAGTCTCCTCTCTGAGCTCCCTTGCAATTCTTAAATTAAGACAAAAATGACTCCCTTTGCCCTACAGTGGTATCCACTTCCCCTCCCTTTTAAATTAAAGAATTGCCTCCCCCATAGCACTGTAATAGTTAGGGAGGGAGGGAAGGGAGACTTTAGCATGGGTGGAATTAAAGAGCCAGAAGGGAGGGAGCGAGTAAAGGAGGACCCCCGAAATTTGGTTAGCTGGCTCATTTCTTTTAATTTAAAAGAGGAAGGAGGGAAGAAGGGCCCTGTCACACTTGAATTTAAGAGTCAAGGGAGGGAGGGAGGGATGGGAGACATGCCATGGGTGCATCTTTTAAAAAACGTACAGTGTGAGGAAAGAGAGAGGGAGCGATCACTGTTTGTTAATTTTCAAGAGGACGTTGCCACTTAGTGCCTGATTTTCAGCATTAACCAGCAAAGTTTAGCCAGGCAACCTATGTGTTCCCACTTTGACCCACAAGATTTAGGAAAAATTTCAGCTGAAAACCTAACCAGCTAGATAAATCCATGACAAGAGGTTGATTCCAAACATTGTCTAACTCCTAAGGCTTTCCCAGAGGCCAGGCCTGTGTTAGGGATGAACTTTATCCTTTGGTTGATGCCCTCTGTTCTTCCTGCTTTAAATTTCAGTTTTTCTCATAGCCTGCTATTTAGGATAAGGAGCTCCTCAGCCAGGAGGTGGGCAATGCTGACATTGAAACTGATGTGTCTTAATTTTAAATCGTTTTAGATTACAGTGAAAATGCACGTTGGGGAGAATTTGAAAAGCTACTGCCATCAGTCTTTCAAGTAAGCCAAAAATAAGAGCTCTAAGGATGATGAACTACTATTTATACAGATGTGAAATAATTTGTTAAGCAGGATTTTTCAATTAGATCTTTTAAAAATAAATTCTTTTAATTTTCTGTATATTAACAAAGATAATTATTTAGTATTTAGAGATCATAGATACATTTCCTTTCCTTTTCCCTGTTACAAACTGTCTGTGTTTCCTTCTGTACCCTTCCCTCGGATTAGCCTTCCACAATTACTACACCTTAGCACATAGACCCCTTAGGAGGTAATTTTGTAACATCCCACGTAAGAATGTTGGCATATACATGTATAAGATACATCAAATTTCAAAGGGAACTTAACGCACATATGTTCACTTTAAAAGTTATCCCACCAAAAGTACCTGAACACAATTACACTTGCTGATTAGTGCACAGATTATTTTAGGGAAAATGCCCATACTTTTGAAACTGCAAAATATGATGGTAACTTTCAAACCGATGAGCAGGTGCACTTTGACGTGTGTGTCCGTCAGCGCATGCCCAGATATGCGGCCATTTTGCACGCATATATGTGCACATGTTATAAAATAGCTTGACTGTGCGCATATGAGCACCCATGTGCATAAATCCCACTTCTACCGCGAACGTCAGGGAATTTTAAAAGGGGCGCATGTCCACGCCATTGCCAGTTTCACCAGTTCGACCAGTTAACAGCTAGTTCCTTCAAACCTCCCAGTTTGATAGTCTGCATTCCCTCCAGTTACCCCAGACCCTTTAAACCCCTGAGAAACAGCTCTTTCCTTTTATTTTTAAACTTACTTCTTCTCCATAACAGAAGTAAACAGAAGTGATCTGGGTACATGTCCAGGCATGTAAGTATTTAAGCACACATCTCTTGGCCACACCCCAAAATGCCTATGTCCCATCCAGACCACGTCCATGCCCCACCCGTTTTTGAAAACTTTTGAGATGTGTGTAGAGCTGGAGGTAAGTAGCCGCATGTATCCATTAAAATCCGCGGTCTGTGCACGCAAGGCTGCCCACAATCGGCAGCCTGCGCACGCCGAGCCGCGCAGCCTGCCTCCGTTCCCTCCGCGGCCGCTCCGAAATCGGAGTGGCCTCGGAGGGAACTTTCCTTCCACCCCCCGCACCTTCCCTTCCCTTCCTCTACCTAACCCACCCCTCAGGCCCTATCTAACCCCCCCCTACCTTTGTCGGCAAAGTTACGCCTGCTGGAAGTAGGCGTAACTTTGCATGCGCCGGCCGGCTGCCCCGCTCTGTGTTCTGGTCCCAGGGGCTGGTCCGGAGGCCGCGGCCACGCCCCCGGGCCGAAACCACGCCCGTGGCCACGCCCCCTAAATGCCGCGTCACTCGCAGCCCGCCCCCGAAACGCTGCATCATTCCCGGCTCGCCCCCGACACCCCTCTGACACGCCCCTCCATGCAAGCCCCGGGATTTACGCGCATCCCGGAGCTTGCGCGCGCCGCCGAGCCTATGCAAAATAGGCTCGGCGCGCGCAGGGGGGGTTTGGAGTAGGTTTTCGGGGGGTATGCGCGTATCCCTTTGAAAATCTACCCGTTTGTGTGAAGTGTCATCACTTGAAAAATGACCGTTGGAAGTGTATCCAAGTTTAACCCCTAGAATTACTGCAGCAATCATTAAGAAGACGACTTCTCGCTCGCTTCGTAAATCCACCTTTTCTATATATTTCTCGTTAACATACATAAGATGTAATTGATTTCGCAGCTGAGTCATCTTTGGGGGATCCTCCCCCAACCTGCATTGCAAAATAATTTTTTTTGGTTTTTTTTTTATTGCCAGTACCAACAGTTTTTTAATCCAGATTCACGCATATTTGTGACTATAGCTACTCCTTGTAAATTATCAAAAAGCAGTACTCTCGCCTGTGGTGGTAACTATAACCCAGTAACTGGGTGGGCAATTTTAATAAAAAAAAAACATTTCACCCATGGAAATTCTTTTGAAAATTATCCTCCCTGCGTACAAATGAAAAGTTTTGCTGTGCTCTGTACTACAAAGTATTATTATAATCCATGTAAATATCTTATTAACATATCAAAATGTTAACTATATCTTCTATGGGCCATCTCGGATAACAATTTTTTGTACTGATAAACCAAACCAAGATGTCTCTCCCATGTCTCCTTTGTATGTTCCCAATTTAATCACCTGAGTTTTTCACCAGGGATGATTTAATCCGCATTAATAATTGGTTGTATCACTGCTTTTCTAGTCCCTTGTCTTTTATAAAAGTTAAGGATTTCCTTTCCTTTTTTCCCTATTTTTATTGAGGTCTTAAGGAAAGTAGTCTTCAGAGGGACTTTGGTGGGTAAAACAGTGCTTTATAAGCAAAAATGGCCTTTTACAAAATTGCCTGCCCGATATGTGAGTAAACGAATGCACATATGTCCTGTTTGCACTTAAGTTTATCCAGACTGAGCAGAGGTATTCTCAGGGGCGAGGATGGGGAGGGGTTTGCACTTATGTGTATACTTCTGCATTTTCAAAAGTGGGGAGGTAATTTTAAAAGCAGTTACGTAGTAATTTAGCAATTTTCAAAAGCCATTTACCTATGTAAAGTGTATTTACACACGTATAATTTACATGGATAACATGCACTTATACATGTAAAACCCAGCTTTAAGAGTGTAAATGTTTTTAAAATCAGGCCCTATATGTATAATTTCTGCACATAATTTAGCCAGTAGAATTCTGTGTGGGTACTTTTGGTGGGATAGACTTCAAAAAGGGAAAATATGCACATGCACATACTTACATGTGTATACATTCCCTTTGAAATCTGTTTTAAATTATGCATGTATTTGCCATTTAATTTATGTGGGACCTTGTAAGATAATTTATGTGGGACCTTGTAAGATAATTTTCAAAACTACTTCTGCGGGTAAACCAGTTTTTTACCTCCAGAAGTGGGATTTTAAAAAATTACCCACTTGATGTGCAGGTAAGTTTACATGCATATGTCTTATGTTCACATAAGTTTTCGCAGACTGAGCAGAGGCGTTCCTGGGGATGGAATTGGGGAGGGCTGTGGGCTTACATGTATAAGTTTAAAAATTCCAACATATTGAGTAAATTTTCAAAGAGGTTCTCCATAGAAAAATAGCTCATACATGCAAATATATGTATGATATACGCATGCACACCAGATTTTCAGAACACAAACAAAATGAGCTTATTTGGAACATGTTGGTGCATGATTTGCAAGTATTTTGCTATTTTATGAACATATGTATCAGCATCATCAAGAATGTTCAAACACTTTTACACCTGCTATTTAGCACACCAATTTCAAATCTGCATTATCTCTTTGGACAGGTGTTTGGCGTACTGGCTTCTCCCAGTGAGTGGAAATGACAGCTGGCTAGGAGGAGAGAGGGGGGTAGGGGAGAAACTGGGAAATCTTAGTCCTTGCCTAGAAATGTGTTTGCCTAGAAATGTGTTTGCTGTAATGCTTTTTTTTATTGACTTTATCATTCTGTTTGTTACAAGGTTTGCTTCTATTCTTTTCGGAACCTTTCAGTGAATGCAACTGCATTTCTGAGAAAGTGTGTGTCTATATGATGGCAGGGCAGACTGGGGGGGGGGGGGGGGGGGTGAGAGTGTGTCACTGGTGCATATTGGGGTAGACCATAGTATACCTGTGCCTGCATTAAAAGCAGCACCTATGCCCTTCCACTCTGAGAGGCCATGCCTTGCCAATACATCTCAAGATTACTATGGCCTTGGCCTTTTTGGCCACCAGCACTTTCCAGACACCTTCAGGAGTCACGACTGGAATAAGCCAGTTAGGGCCACCTTCAAATGTATTGGTCAGTTTCTGGCAGCAATTCTCAGGAAAACTCATCACTATATATTTTTCCATCAGAGCAAGCAGCAACAGTAACAAATTATGACTGATGTCTACCAAATTTCATGGTTCCCCTCTGTTATGGGGGCTATTGATTGCACTATAAGGACACCTGCAGGCAACGAGAGCACCTTCTACAACCACAAAGGCGTCTATGCCCTCAACATGCAGGTGGTCTGGGATGCCAAGTGGATCATCATGGACGTCGGGCCCAGGTTTCCTGGATCCTGTCATAATGCCTATGTCCTCTCACAGTCAAGAATTCATAACTGCTTCCAGGATGGTCTCATGATGGGGGGGGGGGGGGGGGTTTGGCTGGCTTCTAGGTAGGTATGCTGCTCTCACTTCAAGCACACGGCAGCTAATCTCTGCCCTTTCCTCTCCAAGGTATTTAGATGGCCTTACTGCTTTGGCCCAGGAGGCCAGCTCCAGCCTCTACCAGAGTCAGCCTTCCGGTCTACAATCTTAGGATATCTTCCTCTGCTCTCCTTTGATAGAGTTATTCACTCAAAACCTGGTTCATCATCCTGCTGGCATACCCACAGCCTGCAGAAGATGTCCACTACAACAGGGCCCACGGAAGATAATGGCAGTCATTGGCAGAACCTTTGACCTATTCAAAACAAAATTTCTGCTGCCTGGACAAATCAGATGGATTTCTTCTCTACAACCCTACAAAGGTCTGTGAGATCTTTCTAGCCTGCTATAAGCTTCATAACAATAGCCGAGAACTGCCTCCTCCAGAGGGACAAGATGACCATCTTACATGGCCTCATAATGAAGAAGAGTAGGAGGCATGCAATGTGAGTGCGGAGGAACTGCAGGAGATCCATTGCCAGGCTCATCAGCAGGCTGTAGAGAAAAGGAATACTCTGATTCAAAGAAATTTTCAACTGTGAAAGTGCATTTATTTACAGTACTTAGTGATATTTGTGCATAGCATAACAAAATTGCTCCAATTTAGTGCTTCTGTGCAATTGTATATGGTCACTACTCACAATGCCTTCAGAGACCGTGAAACAATGAGAGCAGTGGCAAAGGGTGATAGGTGCAAGAGGGCTCTGGAGTGGAGAGGCACTCCTGAGAGCTGACATTAGGGAGACCTGAGGATGGACACCTGGCAGCACTGATGTGCCTCTTATCTTCAGCTGTTGCCATCCCCATGTTATCAGAAGGAGGTGTCCCTACTTTCTCTGTTGTGGTGGAGGTGTTGTAGAAGGATACATCTGTGCAGGCGGTGTAGCCATAGTTGGATGAGATGGCATCATAGGTGATGTTGGACACAAAGGGGGAGCCTCTCACTGGACTGGCGGAACTATAGCAGGTGGAGGAACATGCCAGAATTGTGGTGGTGCAAATGCTGAGGGAGGCATCACCCAGGTGCCCTGTGTCTACCTGGGAGCATTCCATGCTGTCTGCGGTAGGCATGGAGGCATCCACTGGAGCATCTTCCTGCAGACTACAGTCATGGATTGCTGTTGGATTGCAGTTCTTCTTGCAGCATCTGGCCAAGATCCTGCTTCTCTTTTCTTAAATCCTGCATACCTTCCTGCATCAGTTCTTTCAGGTCCTGTATGACCTACAAGTAGTTCTGCCACTCAGTCATTTTATTGTTGCATGTGGCTATCAGCTCGAGTGCAAGGCATCTCATCCCCATTTCTAGCAGAAAAGCTGACCTCTTCCATTTCTCTGCCTTCTCACTTCATCAACAGCTTGTTGCAAGACATCAGGAGTAGGTAATTCATTGTATGTGGGCATGGGCTCATAAAGCCTGGGTGGGCTCTTCATCTGTAGCTACATCCCTTTTAGGCTCCTGTCTGTCAGCAGCAGACTCCCAGATCTCTCCTTCTGGGCTTTCCTGCAGCACTTGTGGATTCCACCAAGCCCTTCCCAGGCCACTGCATCCAGGCCCATCTGAGTCATGTTTATTGTCTTCCCCTGCAAGAAGGTAAAGTGCACAGTCACTATGGACACTATCTGACCTTCTCTCTTCTCACCCACAGGATCTTCCTTTATAGGCATGGAGAACAATTGAATGGGTCCCACTCTAGAACCTCCAGCTACTCAACAAACCTTTAGTCTAACATTCCCTTGGGTGTCAAAGCTACCATTATGCACTTTTTATTAATCTACTAGCATAGACAGACAGAGGACTGACAGGTGTAGCTTTTTACTGCAGGTCCTATCGGCCTTTTGGACCATTGAATATTCTTAAATATGTATGTATTTGTATGGATAAAGAATGTATAATAGTTACTATATGCAAGAACCTTTTATCCTTTCTTATAAACACTGTTCATCTTGGCCTTGAGAGTGTGAGGTGTCCAGCTCTCCACCCCTCTCACAGCAGCTTCTGGTATGATACTGAGGACCATCTATTCAACTTGGATAAAGGTTGTCTGGTTGGCAGGCCCCTCAGCCCTCATTCTGGCCTGTTTATCCTTTACTTTGTGTATGAGCTTTTCCACTTGTTATATTTATTTATTTAAAATTGATTTCTTGTCCACATACTTCCAGTAGTTCATAGTGGATTACAGATATTAAAAAACAAACCATTATACAAACATGTTAAAAATACAGCATACAAAGCATAGAATAAACAAGCAAACAATATATACTAGCCTGTCAAAGAAAAAAAAGTACTTTCTGCTTTTAAATGCCTTCAAAAGCTAATTTAAATAAATAGGTCTTTAAGGTATTTTTGAAGGATTTGCAGCATGATATGAAACATAACTGCTTAGGAAGTCAGCTCTATAGTGCCTGTGCTGCTAATGAGAAAGCCCTTTCCCTGGTAAAGTAGCCGTGCTACTTTAATGGAGGGTACCTCTAAGAGATTCTTGTTCTCAGATTTCGAGGCTCAATTGGATTTGTAAATTTGCAATATAGAATTGAACCATAGGATGGAATCGTTCTGCAAGAGGTTATGGACCAATGAAATTATCTTGTATTGAATTCTGAATTGAATTGGGAGCCAGTGTAGAGCTGTGTGTGTGGGTGTATAAAGTTTTCGTAATTTCGTTCCTGTAAATAATCGAGCAGCAGAGTTTTGGACTTTTTGAAGAGATCTTAATACAGGAAGGCCACTTAATACTCCATTACAATAGTCTATGCCGGTCAAGATTATTGCTTGATGTACTGTACGAAAATCTTATGGATTTAGGAGGGGTTTCAGATTTTTTCACCATATGTAGTTTGAAGAAGGAGTTCTTAACAATATTGCAAACTCCTGTTATTGTGGAAGTCAACATTCAGTCTATGGTGGAGTTTCTCCCAGATCTGCTCTTTTCTATAGGATCCTACTTTCTTGGATTTCTTCCAATAAAGATGTTCTGGACCTTCATTATCTCCGTGACAAGAAGATCCATCTCCCATGACTTGGTAGTCAGGCTTTCTAAGCAGCGTGAGATAGGCTATTATACCCACATTAGCGCGTAAAAGTGATATGAATATGCATATAAAGGGACAGGGTTTGCGCATATAAAATCACTTGCAATTTTTTGCATGAAATCTGTATACACATATATTCACTGTATATGTATAAAGAAGTGGTAAATACGTATAATTTTCTTATATGTGTGTGTAAATTGTTGGTTCAAAAACTTAGTATAGGGTGTAAGGTAAGCAAGATGTGTGGATGATTAACTAATTAGCTGAAGCCTTGTACTTTCTTTTCCTGGTCTTAACATTTAATTTCCATAGCTGGTATTTAATCGGAGAGGGAGAGACCCTTCAATAGTTTCTATAGATCTTCTTTGCTTATATCTACATTATAACTTCCATTTAGTGTAATTGATATCTGCATATGAAGCAGGTAAGAGTAGGCATGGGAAAATCTAGGAAGAAAACTATTTACATAAATTAAAGGGCCCAGGAAACTCTGGAGGCCAGGTCCTAATGGACCTAGGCGGCTGGGGGCTATGGTGGTTGCCTCATGCCCAGTAGCTCGAGTACCCATAAAGTCTGGGTGAGATGCTCCACCACGTCCACCAGCCTCCTGAATTCTGCCTCTAGCTCGCAGTCATCCTCCCCCCATCCTCCATACTGTTTTTGCAATAGCTGCTAGAGCCTGGGCCTCTGGCTTGGAGCTGGGCCTCTGGCTTGGAGCCTGGGCCTCTGGCTTGGAGCCCCCCTGTGTATCCATGGGGTTGCAGACCAAAATCCGGGGGAAGCTGCCCTGCGAGCTGCAACCTCCATCTCCCAGCAGTGGTTGGGCACCCTAAGGACGTGCGTCCAGATTTCCCAGGGCAAAATGGGAAGGACGCCGTACAGGGGAGGGGAGAGGATGTGGCACCTGATCAGACTGAGATCTGGGCCACCAGCTGGAGGTATGTGGCTGCTATGCTGCTGCACGGCTGCAGACCGGAGCGAAAGGGCTGAGGATAGTACTTCCTCTGGCGAAAGAAAGACTTCTCCTGCCCCAATCACACCAACCTCCTAGCTGTGGAAGATGGGTCCAGAGCCCTGGTGGAGAGTTGTTGGAGGGTTTTATGGTGGTCGTGGAGCTAGGCCACTGCATCCCTCACCCTATCTCTGAAGAGATTATTCTTGGTACACAGCATGTCAGCGAGTCTTTCCTGTACCTGTGGTCGGAGATCTGAGGCCCACAGCCATGTCATTGTGTGTGCGCCGATTCCTGCTGCAGAGACCCTTGATGCTATCTCGAAAACATTGTAGGTTGCTCAGACCTTATGTTTCCCACATTCCAGGCCCTTATGCACCAGAACATGAGGGTGTCCTGTTGCTGCTGAGGCAACTGCTTGGCCACCTCCTACACTTGCTTCCAGAAGTCCTGCAAGTACTTGCTCATATAAAGTTGGTAGGAAGCAATGTGGACAATGAGCATGGCTCCCTGAAAAACCTATCTCCCCAAAGTGTTAATTTCTTTGTGATCCTTCCCTAGGGGTGCCAAAAAATGGGTCCGAGACTGCTTGGCTTTCTTGAGAGCAGATTTGACCATCACCGACTGTTAAAGCAGCTGTCACTTATCTAACCTGGGAACTGTCTCGTCAAGGTAAACCTCGTCAGCATTCTTATTCACAGGAGGCACTGAGAGGGGGGTGCTCCCATATCCTCAGCAGTAAGTCCTTAAAGATGTCATGTACCGGGACCACCATGATCTCCTTAGGAGGCTCCATGAACTGGAGGATTTCAAGTATTTTGTGCGTGACATCCTTCTCTGTCAGTAACTGAAATGGGATGGCCTCCGTCATCGTTCTCACAAACCCTGCAAAGGTTAAGTTCTCAGGTGGAGACTTCCTTCACTCTTCTGGAGGAGAAGGTTCTGAGGAGAGGTCCTGAGAACCATTGGAGGAGGATAAGCAGTGGTGTCATCCCAGGGGTCATAGGGGCCCTCATCCTCACTGAAATTGGCAGGGGATGGGGCCCTAGGCACGCGACCTTTATCCAGAGGTTCAGGCACCAGCGGAGCTGGATAGGGAAGAGGGGCTGCAAGCCTCTGCATCTCAGCTGGAACGTCCTCCTCCGAGGAACCAGCAACGACCACCTTATCTGCAGGGGAGCCTGTGGTGCCCCAAAGAGCACAGATGCAGGCCCAGGATCTGATGCTAGCTCGGTCAGTAATGTGCCGATGAGGCATGGAGTTTCTCCAACAGTAGCTCTAAGATGGACAGTACTGACTCCGGTGCTGTTGGTGCCACAGGACTGATGCCCTGCATTGCCTGCTCGACCACCAGTTGAACTCGCCACTCAAGCTTCTCAAACATTTCCGATACCAAGAGGGAGAAGGAGGGATGGCCAGATCCTCTTTGGGACCAAGAGAAGGATCATTGACTGGCATCAGGACTGTTGGAGACTGTCGTGAACCCCTGGCACTGATGGAGGGCTGGTGCTTCTCACCGTGGGGTCACTTTGGGGGCATCTCAGCATGAGTTGGCACATCCTCGTGCATTGAAAGGGACCAGTGCCGATGTTCTTCAGCTTCCCTCAGTGCTTGGCATGGACTTTCCCCAGTGCCGAGGTCAGTGCCGAAGAACCAGATATCCTCAACCTGGAGGAACTTGATGGTGGCAAGTCTCTGGTGCTCCTAACAGCCAGTGGCACCGATGGAATGACCATCCACTGATGTCGATGGCTTGATGTCCATCAGTACAGCTTCATGGTCTGCCGATGCTGATGGCTTGATCATCTCCGGCCCGAAGAGGCGCTCCATCTTATTGAGCTGAAGATGATGTCCCTTTGGGGTCAACAGAGGATACATTCATCATGGGGTCCATGATAGACATGGTTCTCTGGCACCAAGGGCATCGCTTGAAACCAGACGTGGCTATGACGGGAAAAAATAAATGGGAAGCAAGATCAAAATCGATGTTGGCGGATGTCGAAGGCTGGCAGTCACCAAAGCACTGCCAGTACGGGAAATCGACTGCGAAAGGAAACTTACCAATAAACGAAGAAAACCCTGACTAGGAACACTACGGGGAGGACCGAGAGGGACCCAGCATTGAATGCAGGTAAAGAAAATTGTGTTAAAGTGAAAATTGGAAAGTTCTCCAAAAACAGCCAAAGTGAGCTCACCTTCCACCATGCTGCAACTCCGCAGAAAAAGAGAGACTGAAGAGGGACCCCGCGTGGATGCACGGTATAAGGCATAGTAAGCGTACCCTGTGGGGAAGTCAAAGTTCTAGAAATTTTGACTTACGTTTTCTGTGTCGGGGCTCCATCTGATGTCATCCATTTGTGAGGACTACAATCCTGCATGTCCTCTGTGAAAGGTTTTATTATTTTTCCTCCAGAAACTTGTCCAAACCTTTTTAAATCCCAGCTACACTAACAGCTTTTACTACATCCTCCAATAATGTATTCCATAGCTTAATTTTTTGTTGAGCAAAAAAATTATTTTCCTTTGTTTTAAATATACTACTTAATAACTTCATTGTGTGTCCCCTAGTCTTTGTACTCTTTGAAAGAGTAAACTGATTTGCATTTACCCCTTCCACTCCATTTATTTTATTATAAACCTCTTTCATATCTCCCCTCAGCCATTTCTTCTCCAAGCTGAAGAGTCCTAACATCTTTAGCTTTTCATCATAGGGGAATCATTCCATCCTCTTTATGATTTTGGTTTCCCTTCTCTGTACCTTTTCTAATTCTGCTATATATTTTTTGAAATGCGGTGACCAGAAGTGCACGCAATACTCAAGGTGAAGTCTCTATTTTATTCTCCATTCCTTTGCTAATAATTCCTAGCATTCTATATGCTTTCTTGGCCACTGCCACACACTAGCTGAAGAGTCATCAACATACAGTAAACCACTATTTTTTAGGGTTTTACTGGAAGAAGACTGCAAAGAAACAGGTAAGAATGTGCATTGGTGATTCTGTAGGCTGTCAACAATAAAGTTATGGCTTAACTTATTTTTCTAAAATGAAGGTGTCCCAAAGAGGTCAAATTTGAAACTGCCCAGGGAGGTGGCAGGCCCACAAAGCTCATTTTCACAAGGACAAGCCCTCCCTGTCTCAAAACAGCATAATCAATTTTAAATTTTAGTGCTTGTATAGTGTTTTTTACTCTTCTGTGCAAGTTTGAGAGAGAAGTTTTTTTGTTCATGTTGAACATGAGGGCTGGATGTAAACTATTTGAACTGAAGAGGAGATGAACCCCTTCATCAGTTAATGCCAAAACATCAGCTGTGAGATGATATATTTTCTCTACTTTCTTAATATTCTTTATGAAGTCTATGATAATCCATTTTGGATATTGTGATGATTTTATGTCTGTTTTTGAGACAGCTGAGCCTCCTTGTTTGAATAGTTTTTTTGGATATAGGTGACCTTTTTGCACTTTGTAGTTTTAATCATTTAAAGATACCAGTCTTCTTTATTTTTGTTTCACATCTTGTTTTATTGTTCAAAGCCTTGGGCCACTATCTTAGTATCTGTTGGCTAACTTCTGTTGTGGAACAGGTTTGGTTGCAGTGAATTAAGGGATGATTTTTCCATGTTTGCATCTGCTCTTGATAGACTGTAACCTACCGTTAAAAACAATCGCTCTGAGGAAATGGTGTGGGAACTAGTCCTCCATCATACCTAGATACCGGCAGTGAATTTCCAGGCAGTCTGAAACAAAGCCCTTGCATCAGAAAGATCTGCACAACTGATTTATCTGTACTGACTTTAGTTTTAAGGAGGAGATATACTTTGATGACACATCTGGGCACCTTGTCCTTGGAGGCAGCAAGTATGTACCTGGTATAGAAGGGTTCTTTGGAGCTGTGACGTACTATCGCCTCAGAGCCTTGGAAACAGAAGAGGTACTGTGCATGCTTGCCTTACGTATTAAGAATATGTGCATGCTTTACACCCAGCAGAACTAGAGATGTTACATCTCTTCAAGCATTATATGGAGAGCAGGTGGAATAATGATTAACAGAAATGAGAGATAAAGGAACTTTTAGCAAATTTGTGATGTATCACAGCCATACGGTCCATTGGGGCCTCATTACTGAAGTCTATAGTCCTACTGCTATCAGCAGGTTGTGCTTAAGTAAACTATTGTGCAATACTTTTGCATTCAGAGTGAATTTATTAGATGACTGTGGTCGCGTTTAAAGATTTTGTATTGCCGAAGTGAGGATATAAGATTAACAAGATTGAGGTAAGTCCTGTTCTTTTGCATTAACAAAAATTTATAACAACTTATTAGAGACCTATGATTGTACTGAAAATTACCAATAAAACTGAAAGAATGATCTTCAGCATTAATCGGTTTCACATATAAAAAAGTGTTAAATAAATAAATAAATAAATAAATAAATATGAAGGCCTCTTACTCCTTTAGTATTAAGGTTGTGACTGCATAACACAGTGTATATATATATATAAGGAAGAAGTCATTTGATAGAAAGAAATACTGCTTTAAATAGCAGAGTATCAGCATGGCAGGTATTAGTCCCCTACCGAAACACACAGCTCCAAACGGAAAGAGATGATTGTTTTGTGACTGCAACCAGAATCTGGGGTCTGAAATCGAGCTTGGACCTGTTACCTACGTGATGTTCAAATTCTCATCCACCAAGCAGCGTAATACAATAAAAGCAGTTATGTTTCCACTTCAACTTAAAAAGGAGAGACTGATCACTCAGCAGTAGAAATATCTTCCCAGTGTAGCACACACAAATCTCATGATTATTCTATTTATAGAATAAAAATACAGCATATCATATAAATTAAAGACTGAACGGCTAACAAGAAAACACTTTGTTATGCTGATTATCACCTTTATAAAATAAAGTATTTTATATGTGCATAGGTAGAATGAGAGACGGTAGTATAGATACATACATGCGTGGTACATGCAAGATAGTAGTATTTTTGTAAACCAAGTATCTCTTCATTTTCATGTATTGAACTTGGAAGTTTTCACTCTTGAACTTTTTCCAGGTCAGTGCCTGGCAAAACTCCCTGCTAGTATTTAATTTAACTGCCAACAGCATGCTTTTTTATTTCCAGATTGTTAACCCTCTTGCTGATAAGCAAACCAACGACCAGATTGAACTGTACTATAAAAGATGTACTGACATCCGAGAAATAGTGTTCTTGTATGAATACGTTGTGAGGAAAGGGCTGGCATCACACACAGAGTGTAAGTATGGATATGGTGCCCTGGAATATTCCTGGGCCATTTCTACAGTTAGCTCTGTTGTATTAGGGTTCCTTTGGGCAGTTTTTTTATATTGCTGTGTACAAATAGCAAGGTTACTAATCACCAGCTAGAGGAAATTTTAAAACTCTCACTGGGTAGCAGTTTGAGTCATTCCAGCTTTTACTTTGAGTTCTGTAGCTGTATCTGAAATTTTTGTTTTTTTGCTATAGATGCAAAGCTAAGAATTTCTAGGTAGAGTTAATTGAACGTACAATAAAAGCTGGAATGGCTTGAACTGCTAAGTACTGTCAACCCTAAAAATATTTCTTGTCTTTAGTGAACCTTACATTTCCCATGCCACCAATCAAGGTAAGTTATTACCCAGCTATAACTTAACCAGATAAAAAAAAGAGGTTGTTTTTTCGGGGTGTGGCTAAAATGTATGTGGCTAGCGCCAATATTATTAGCCAGGGAAGTTGGGTAACTTTAGCCAGTTATATTCAGCAGAACACTTATCTGGGTATGTTCCACTGAATATCTGGGTAAACTGCCTGGTTAACTTTCCTGCTTTCTGACTTACTCAGTATGGACCTCTCTGTGTTTATTTAAAAGGACGTGTATATCCAGCATGGCACTTTTTTTGGCAATCTTTCCCAGCCTTTTCAAGCTCAAGGCACACCTCAGTATTAACAGCAATGTTATGTGGCACACCAGCTTCCATGGGGTAGGTAGTGGGGACATGGAGAGGACTTGAATGACCCAAAGAAGAGCTAGGGAAGCACTGAAATTCTTACCAGTCTCTCTTCCAGAATTTAAGACATAGGGAGAGAAGGAGCAGAGACACACGTGAACTTGTCAGAATGGGCCATTTCCCTCTATACACAAATGCAGAAGGGAGAATTTGGTGTGCTTATGGGCCAGCCAGTTCAGTTCATTACCTTGGCTGTTTCATGTGGTTGCCGAAGCTCCTCCACTGCCGCATCCCCTCCCAGCGCTCAGAATGAGTCGCATGCAGTGCTTACTGCACACCCTCCCTGTTTCTCTTGGCCTGGAGATCAGGCAGCAGCTGGAAGGACTCAAAGGAGGAAGCTCGGGAGTGGGAAGATGAGGAAGCACGTGCAATGTGAGCTGCGTAAAGCAGGGCCCGGCTACTCATACCCTGCATACTGCCCATTGATTACCACGTTCCAGGGCTCATGTTGTACCTAGCAAGAAGAGGCGTGCGTGATTATACAAGTTCCATGTTTTTAAGTACTACTGCGGGTGCCTGTTGTTGCTGTGAGGTGCTGGTCTGCATATGAGTAAAAGGCAGTGGTGACTTTTCCGTGGCATACCAGTGTGCCATAGCACATTGGTTGACAGTGGTCTTATGCTCTTATTTTATCTCCACAAGAATCCAAAAGAGTCCTCAATTGGTCAGAATAAAAATACTGATATTTTGTACCTTGATATATAATTTTACATTTAGCGGATAATTTCAGTGAAATAGAAGGTCCAATATTTATGGTTTGTAGATGTAACAAGAAAAATTTCATTTGAAGGGCTTGAATGGTTTAGACACATTAGGAAACAGATGTAACCAAAAAAGATTTTGCTTTGAACTGAAAATAAGTTTTCAGGATCAATTCCCTATCTGTTTAAAGAGCAAATTCAAACAACATCATAGCCTTATGTGGATTTAGCTGACACACATCGTCCTAAATATTAGAAAAATTAATCTCCAAATCATCTAGTGTTTGAGTCATGGGATGTGAGCACTACAGCTGTGGTGGGATTGGCACTGCCCAGCAAACCAGCTGGGCCCCACCGACAGAAGGCAGACTCACTTAAAGTGGGACAGTAGTTAGGTTTCATCTGTACCAGTCTCTTCCCCCACAGGTTGAGCCCTTGAGTTCTGAGGACAGCAGGGTTTAGGCGAGAGTACTGAGGAGAGCGGACAAGCGGAGTTGGTAAGGTCAGGGCAGGCAGAGATCAGGCAGCATTTGTATCCAGGCAGTGGTCATATCCAGGAGGCAGTCCGAGATGGAAGGCAGGGGAGAGAACTAGGCCAGGGAAGGACAGGAGCAAGGCAAGGCTTGAGAGGAACAAGGCAGGCAGGAACAGGACTCCAGGAGAGGCAAGGCAGGGTTGGAACCTGACAGGCAGGAACTGGGCAGGCTGGGCTGGAGCAAGATCAGGCAGGCTGGATCAGGATCAGAGCAACATGTATTACGGAAGGACCTGTTGCTGAGGCGCTGGCTGGGAGCCCAGCCTGGGTTTAAGTACCCAGCCGGCGCTGATGTCATTACTGTGTGCCTCTGCCGGTTTCCCAGTGTGGGGCCTTTAAGTGCTGGCAAAGTGCACACATATGTGCGTCTAAGGTAGCCTGCGACAGGACTGATGGTGGTGTCGGGGAGGGAGCATCTGTGAGTGCAGCAGGCTTGGTGGCATAAGGCTGAGTGAGGTCGGCCATGGGGCATCCTACAGACAGCCAAACATTACAGCTTGCCTAACCTCAGGGCCCTCTTATCTTGTGCCAGAGTCAACACTAGCTAAATATTTCTTTTGAGATATTTAATATGCTCTGGCTACTGCAATACAGAGCTGTCAAGAAGTTTTAAAATCTCTAACATATAACTTCTAAATTAATCCGCAAAACCTATAGAGTCTAACTTTGAAAAGTTAATTTACATAAGGTTTTTAAACTTAAATCTGTTCTCTAAACTCTTCATTTTCTATGTTATTTATTTATTTATTTAAAAGATTTATATTCCGCTAATCCGCAGATCTCAGCAGATGCCGGACTCACATGTATAATAAAATACATTAATACATCAACACAAATAAAACGTAAACTAACAAAAAGATAACAATACAGAGTACATGTACTTAAAATGTAAGAAACAATAAACATCACAGAGCATGGAGATCATAGAATAACACCCGCCCAATCATGATCCATCTGGGAATGCCGGCTGAAAGAACTGGGATTTCAACAGCTTACGGAAATGAAGCCAATCATTCTCTGATCTAATAAAATCAGGTAATTCATTCCATAGAATAGGCCCAGCAATGCTAAAGATCTGACTGCGGGACAAATTTTTGTTTGTATTAATGAAGGAATTTCTAAAAAATGTTTAGTGGATGATTGCAAAGTGTGGGTAGGATAATAAGAGCGAATTGATGAAGCAATACAAGCTGGTGCTGTCTCATGGAGGGCCTTCCAAACCAGAGTTAAAGTTTTAACCTTCACTTCTCCAGACAATGGGTAGCCAATGTAAGGCAGCTAGGATGGGTGAAATGTGTTCGTGCAGTCATGAACCAGCAATCAGTCTAGCTGTCGAATTTTGGATTAACTGCAGAGCTTGAAGATAGGAATTTGGCAAACCTAGCATCAGGACATTACAAGAATTCAACGAGGACAAAACTAGAGATTGCGTCACTGTCCAGACATCAGAGATAGTGAGAAGCGGCTTCAAAGAGCTCAAAAGCTGGAGTTTGTAGTAAGCAGATTATACTACTGAGGAAATGTGAGCTTGCATAGACAATGAGGAGTCAACTATCACCCCTTATTACGAGCGCTTGATTGGATTGGAATAGAATGCCCATCGAACTGAAAATTGGTAGGAGATTCTTCTAAGAGTGTGTGGGATAGGATCAGGATCTCGGTTTTCTTAACATTAAGAGAGAGTCTATTTTCCTTCATCTATTCATTAATCTTTAAAGGCAAGCAGACAGCTTCCTGAAAGCCTGATCAATAGAAGTAATGATAGGGAAGAAAAACTGAAGATTATCTGCGTAAAGTTTAAAAGTCAACTCTAACACAGAGAGAACAGAACAAAGCAGGATCAAGTAGATATTGAACAGAGTAGGGGAAAGCATGGAACCCTGTGGAATACCTGTTGATAGAAGGAATAGATTTGAAGAACAGTCACCCATCTTCACCTGATAGTAGCAGTCAGAAAGAAAAGAAGAAAACCAGGAATGGACTGTAGCAGAGATCCCCCAAACTTTGCAGAGGGCCAAGTTGTAGATTGTGGTTAACTGTATCGAAGGGTGAGGATATATCAAGCAGCACTAGGTGGTATTGTACCCCAGAGTCAAAACCCTGGCAAATTAAATCAAACTTGAGACAAAGAGAGACTCAGTGTTGTGATGCAGGCAAAAGACAAAGATTATTATCAGTTAAGAACTCCTGTAACTGGGAATGAACAATTTTTTCAATGACCTTAGCTTAATAGAGGTAATGAAGAGATGGGACGAAAGTTGGCAAGATCTGTGGGGTCCAGGCTCACCTTTTTTTAAAACTGGCCTGATTTTATTAGCTCGGATGGTACCAGTCCCTCAGACAAAGATGCATTGAAAACATCAGCGATAAAAGGGGAAACTTCAGACTGTAGGATCTTGATCAGGAATGAATACAAAAAAGCTGTCTTTCATCTGATTACGTATCGAGCTTACCTCAGAACATATTGTTAGAGAGAATTCACACCAAGAGGTGGAAGTAGAAGAAGAATTAGGAGTAATAATAGGTAGTAGAATCGAATGATTCCACTACACAATTTGTTTTATGAGCAAAGAGAGAAGCAAATGACTCGCATATTAAATGAGTGGGAACCGGAGAGTAGCCCATGGGGAGAGCTGCTGAAGAATGAACTATCCTGAACAGTTCACGGGGATGAGATGCATCTTCATTAATTCTTGTTATGACTTCATTACATTTACAAAGAACTTGGCATTTTCCCAAATTTGTTTCAATCATTTTAAATTTTTTCAACCACTTTAGATGTAACATTTTCCTGGTAACTGATTTTATTCCTTAAATCGCCCACATCTTGATGTAGTAATCCTATCCCGGAGTCACTATTTCTTTCAAAGTAAAGATAGCCTGCCATAAAGTTTCCAAAGCTATTTCTTTTGGAATAGTCGTTCACCATAGTATCCTGAGAAGAATCAGGAAGGACAACAGGAGAAAAGTCCATACAGTGTCCTTTCAGATTAAATAAGGAACTAGTGAGCAATACTGGTATGCCATGGGGGTCACTTTGGAGGTTTGTGTTTCTTTTGGTAAGTTCTAGAGCTATTGGAGCTTTAATGGGGTGACTGCTTTCCAAAATTCTGATCTCTGTATTCAAGGCTGGCTGTCGGTATTTCTGTATTTAGGATCCTGAGACTCATTTATTGTTTGTGTTTGACTGCTGGTATCCCAAAGATAAAATAACGTTTACAAGTTATAACCATAAACTATTGTGTGAGACTTCCATTGGATCCCCAAGGTTTTGGGTTTGAGAAAGAAGAGGTGTTCTGGAGGAGATCGGAAAGGGATTTGTCATGGTCTGTGAGCCCTTGCACTGAGGTGAGATTGGAGCTGCCTAACTATAAAATCCAGGGTCAGGGATCAGGTCAGGGTATCACCTATACCTGCCTCCTCCACCGCAGATTGAGCCCTTGGATTCAGAGGAAGGTCCCCTGGATACCAAACAGGCCTAGATCAAGGCACTGTCAGTCCACGTAAAGGTTGAGGCAGATGGAGAGTAGGCGATGTCAGGTTCCAGGCTGTGGTCAGGACAGGTAACGATTAGGCAGCATCAGGTCTGGGCAAAAGTCAAAGCACAAGGATTCAGTCCAGTAGGAAGAGCACAGGACAAATGCAGGAGAAGGACAAGACAGACAGAAAGCAAGGTAAAACAAGGCTGGGTCAGCAGGAATGAGGCAAAGCTGACTGGAATGAGACAAGGAATGGAGCAAGGCAGGCAGGAATGAGCAGGAACAAGACAAGATCCAAGGAGCAAAACACACTGCACAGGACGGCAGGGAACCTATTGCTGAGGTGCTGTCAGAAAGCACAGCTAAGGCTTAAATCCCCAGCCCGTGCTGATTTCATCAAGTGGCGCCACTCCTAGTTCCTGCCACGGGTCTACAAGAAGTTTTGTGAGCAATGCGCATGCTTGCCTGTGGAGGCCCTGCATGTCAGCAGCGTCAGAGGTAGTATGGTGGCATCTTGGGGTGAGTACAGGCCGACTGCTGTGTGTTGTCCACAGTCGACCCAACGTTACAGGATTGTTGAAGTTATGCTTTGGGGAGGCAGTTAGGTGGTCTCAGGTGAGAAAGATGTTTTGTCTTGCTTTTTCTTTTTCCCTGTCCTGCAGAGAAAATCAAGCCACTTCCATCTAAGCCTGGTCAAATCCAACTTCTTATGCAGCTGCTGTTTTTGTTTTTTTTAACCCACTCACAAGTGCTGAGGAAGGAAACCCCTCAGCATATGGTTTCATTTTATGTTCCTCTATCAAGGGTTACAATTTTTTCTGAGAATACCACAAAATTGGCAACTTTTGCCATCAAATTCTCCATTTCCTTAAAGCTTAATTCAGTAAGACCCATGTCATCTAGTGGGGCTCATCAGGAAATCAAAAGTACTTTCAAACCTAAAAAATCCCATAGCACTTTTAGTACTCTAGATTTTATTTTCTCTGTGGCTAGAGGCCTTGTGGGCCTGGGTCATATAAGAATACTTTAAAGAGTCTGAGGAGTGGCAGATGCAAGGGCCTCATCTTTAATTTGCAGAAGGAATTGAGGAAAATGGTCCCCTTTACCCTTTTTTTTTTTTTAAACAGATCTCTACTTAACCAGATCCCTTTGAAGGTATCCGGTTAAGTAGCTAGTTATTTGGTATATCCAGGCTAACCTAGTTGAATATACCCAGTATTCAGCTAGATTAGCTGGATCTCTCAGCCTCTCCCTGGAACGCCCCCGAAATGCCCCTTTTTTATCCAGCTAAATTATAGCCGGATAACTACTTGTACATTATCTATGTAAATGGCTTTTGAATTTTGACCTCATCAATGTATCAGATTTTGCACTTTTAAAATTTACCAGCACTGAGTACATCTGGGCCCTTAGTTATTTATTTAAATTATTTATTTAAATTATTTCTGTACCGTTTTAGCAATTATATAATTGATCAAAGCGGTTTACATAGTCAAAGTAAAATAATGACAGCTAAAAAAAAAGTAAATACAATAATTGCAAATAAAAATGCACTGATTACTTTGTCTTTGTTTAAACAAAAAATAAATATCTAAAAAATCAGGCAAATATAAATAAAAGAAAACAAAGATAATAAAGTTAGAGAGAAATACAATTCATTTCAAATCCCTGTGCTAATCTTACTTGTTTCTTTATGAACTAAAAACCTGATACAGTTTATTTAACTCAAGTACAGAGAGAAAACGAAGAGTACAAAAAACCTAGAAGAATTTTTAGAACAAAATGCCTGCTCCAATCTGGTTCAAGTATATAACCTATTGGCCTGTAGATCCAAATGCCTCTGTAAAGAGATGTGTTTTTAATGATTTTTAAAAATTCTTTATGGTTTGACATTTGTCTTAATCTTACTGGTTGTTTTTATCTACTAGGATGTATTCTGTGTATGTGAAACCAGTGTAATAGAAGTATTTTTCCTCTCCTCCCATAATGACATCAAAGGGGTAATTTTTAAACTGCCTGCCTCGGTGCAAGTCTGTTGGGGTACTTTTCACCTGCGGGTTTTGTCACTTATTTTCCTAGAAAAGCAGCCTGGCCAAGATTACACCTGCTAATTTGTGTAGATAAGATTTTCCCCTGAGAAAAATTGCATGCATACTTTTGAAAATTCAGAAGTATGCATGGAAGGGCTAACCCCTTCCCAAGCCTGCCCTGGAAGGCATCCCCTTACTGTAGATAAAAGTGCACTCAAAGAGACACAAATCGTATACTTTTATCTACATGTAGGGTGTGCAATTTTCTAAAAAGAAATCTCTGCAAGTAGAGCACACTCTCTCTTACCCGTGGAAATGGATTTGAAAATTACCCTCCCTGAGGGCAATTTTTAAAAGTCATTCACCGATGTAAATGGATGTTCACCCAGGTAAAAGGCAATTCGAAAATGACCTCACCAGTATGCAGATAAAATTGTGCATGTAGTTCTGCAGCTAGCATACTTTTACCCACATTACATGAAGGTGTTCCTGGAATGCGATTAGGCCAGGGGGATCACACATAGTTTTGGATGGAAAAAGTATACACACACAGAAATATAAAAAAGCTGCACATCTCTGCCGGTACATTTTCCTTTTGCAATTTTCAAAAGGCTAAAGAAGTTAGGGCTGTTCAATTTGGAGAAGAGACGACTGAGGGAGGATACGATAGAAGTCTACATAATCATGAACAAGTTAATGTAAATTGGTTATTTACCTTCTCAGATAATAGAAGGCTCAGGGGGCACTCCATGAAGTTAGCATGTAGCTCATTTAAAACAAATCAAAGACAATTGTTTTTCACTCAGCACATAGGCTCTGGAATTCATTGCCAGAGGATGTGGTTACAGAAGTTAGGGTAACTGGGTTTAAAAAAGGTTTGAATAAGTTCCTAGAGGATAAATCCGTAAACTGCTATGACAGTAATTAATTAATAAGCAATAGTAGCTTGTGATCTATCTAATGTTTGGGTACTTGCCAGGAACTTGTGACTTGGATTGGCTACTGTTGGAAACAGGATACTGTGCTTGATGGACCCTTGGTCTGACCCAGTATGGCATATCTTATGTAACTTATGAGTACTTTTCCTATGAGAACTGATGCAAAATCAGAAGTCAAAAGCGCCTGCAGGCTTTGCACCTGCCGGCTTAGTTTTGAAAATTATCACCAAGTTGACAAGCTTTCTGTTCTAGAACCTCAAGTTGGAAAAGTCACGCCCCCTCAGTTTCTGGATTTTCTTTTAGATTGCATTAGAAAGACACATGGTTTAAAGTCTCTTTATAAAACTTGCTTGCATGAACGTTCTGTGATTTACAGATCATATCAGATGAGCTTACTGGTTAAAAATCTCTTTTTCCAAGTCTCATGTATTTGCACAGTCAAACTGTGCTCAGACTTTAGATGGTAACACCATGAGACAGAGCCTTCAAATTATCTGCTGGTGTCATCCCGAGCTCTGCGTGTCAATATGATTCATTTTTATCATGACATTTATGTTAAATGGGCAGGTTTTTCCCAGGAAGCTCAAGAAGAATTTATAAGTCTTCTGCCGTTTTGCTTTCTGCAGGTATTTCCAACAACTATTATGGCAGATATGGGGACATGCCAGTGTGTCTTGCTTTTCCCTGGAGGAGGGAAACGATGGATAAATACCGCAGTTTATTTAATCTGCTGCATGAGATGGATTTGAATTTCTCATTTGGTAAATACGCTGCTCTTTCTGTCAGAAATATGCTCATTAGTCATTTCTAAGACCTTGCTTTAACATATGCTTTGCCCTGTTTATTTTCGAAGGCAGCCATTAGAAATGTGTGTCTAAAATATACATTGTGCCTTTAGTGTCAGAAGACCCATATGATGTAGTTGTAGAAATTGGTCGGAGGATATTTGAGAAAACTGCGAAGAAACTGTCTAGCAGTGCTGGCCTGCAGGATGCAGTCTCCTTGATTCCTTCACTAATAGAGTCCAGCTGCTGTGGATGTCACGAGGCCTCCTATTACCTAGCAGTCATCTACGAAACAGGGCTGGGTGTAGCTGTGGATCCTGTCCAGGTATTTCCTTGAGCACTATATTATCAGCAAAACTTTTTTTTTTTTTATTGTTGGGGGCTTTTAATGCTGCTGTTAGTAAGAAAGTGACCTGTTAGGATTTAAGTTTTGTGTATCACAAAACATGATGCATTTTTGGAAAGTAGAAGTCCCTTTCATTTGTATCAAGATTGATATTTGCTTTAAGGAAGGTGTTGGGGCTTGTTGCAATAAGCAAGATATTCTCGACAGAGCCATTTTTTTTTCAAGCTGTTCTGATGTAGAAAGAAACACGTATATTAAATATATCTGCCCTATATTTGCAATGGTTTAATGGCAGCCCCATCTGTAACTTGAAGTACTATATATTAACATGTTTCTAGCACGAACCACTTCCTTCACTCTTCCCTTTTTCTGTTGTTTAACTTTATAGGGGCGCTTGTACAGTTTGGTCGGAGCTCAGGGGGATGAGCGGTTTGCTGTGATGAAACTTGGCTATAAGCATTTCCATGGCATTGATAACTATCCAGTGGACTGGGACCTGTCATATACTTATTACAGTAGTATCGCAAGAAAGACAATTCAGGATCGTCAGACTGTGCAAGGAGAGCAGGTACAATGTTTTTTGCCTGAGGCCAGGAAATCAAAAGCACTATTAAATTGTAAAAAAGGGAGTCAAGTGAGATTTGCTGGGATTTTAAAGATTTCTGTGTGCTTGACATTGAAAATAATTTCAAATAAGAGATATGCCAGGAGGATGAGAGGATTTATAGTAGAGTAGTCAACTCTCTCTCTCTCTCTCTTTTTTTTTTTTATTGGAAGCTATTTCTTAGTTTGCCAGAAAATGTACCATTTTGATTTTCTGTCTCTCAAATTTTCCCTTGTTGTTTCTCTGTATAGATTTTAGTCTGAATAAAACCATTTTGTCTGTCAAGTTCAGCCTTTTTCCAATTGACTTACAAACCCTGTCTGGATTTTGATCTTTATACATCCATGTACTCATTGATAATATCAGCTAAGGAATATGTCTAATTTTATAGTATGTATTTTGTGGAAGATGGCTTAGATTTTATTGTTTTATGAGGAATGGTAATATTTTTTTCCATTGTTGCACTGCATACAGAGTCTGGCTTTTTGCAATTTCCAATTCAGTTTTTGTCTGCATATTTCTATTTTTACTTTATGGTCACTTTATTCTGTATTTGGTGAATGTCTGTGTTCTAATGTGTGATGGAAGTGTTGTATTCTGCTACTGTGTAATTTCTATTTAGGGATCTATAACAACCTGTCTTGTTCTGTTTTCTTAATAGGGGATGTATTGTTTTTTTTAGGGCCTGGTGTAGTATTTGAATTGTTATATTTTCATAGGTAGAGTTCTTACTTTTTGAGTGCTGGATGTTACTGCAATTTTGGTAAGGGAGGATTACTATATTATAATTGTAATTCAGTTTATTCATGGCTTTCTTGAGGACTAAGCCCAAACCAAACACATTTTTACAATAAGCCTAATACCACATGGGCTCCAAGTGTCTTTTTTACAGCATCTCCTCACTGGCATCACAGCAGTGCCATGTTGTTGTAAGTGATATTTTTACATCAGAAGACTGTACTTTGAAAGTCCTTTTCCCCCTAAAATCTGTTGTTAATCATAGTTTTTTAAATTGTGCATGGTGAGAGCTTGGGATAGGGCATAGAAGGCTGTAAGGTTCACCAAGCACCTAATACTCTTGCATTGGCCATAAGAGAGTACACAACACAATAACACATAGACCCTCACCATTCATCCATCTCCCACTTCCCAAGGGTGCAAATGCTGGGGAATGGTGGTGTGTAGATGGTAGGCTTAAGATGTGTGGCAGGATTGCCAGCTTCTTAGAAATATCCCTGACACTCTTATCTGCCACACCTCTGGGAACTCTCATCCCTGCATGTGCACTTCCCCACCATTTAAATCATCGAGAGGACCAGACTCCAAAGGGGACAACACCTCCTTGCTATCTCACGGGCCGATACAGTACAGTGCGCTCCGACGGAGCATACTGTTAACCCTTGATTGGACGCACGTTTTCGACGCGCTAGCGTTACTCCTTATTCAGTAAGGGGTCAAACGCGCATCCACCCCCCACCCCCCCACCCCCGAACCTAATAGCGCCCGCAACATGCAAATGCATGTTGATGGCCCTATTAGGTATTCCTGCACGATTCAGTAAGTAAAATGTGCAGCCAAGCCGCTAATTTCTTCTGGCGCCGGGGAAGTGCACAGAAAAGCAGTAAAAACTGCTTTTCTGTGCACCCTCCGAATTAATTTCATGGCGATATTAAGTCGGAGGTCCCGAAGGGAAAAAAAAAAAAAGAAGAAAAAAAATTTCGAAGTAGGCCGGCGGCTCATGGGTTGAAAACCGGACACTCAAGTTTGCCGGCATCCGGTTTCCGAATCCGTGGCTGTCAGCGGGCTCGAGAACCGACGCCGGCAAAATTGAGCGTCGGCTGCCAAACCTGCTGACAGCCGCCGCTCCTGTCCCTAAAGAGGCGCTAGGGACACGTTAATGTCCCTAGTGCCTCTTTTTATCTGTTTCTACCGCCGGACCTAATTTGCATACTGTATCGTGTGCTCAGGAGAGTGTCCTGTGCGCGCGCTGGGAGAACAGGTGTTCGCCCGCTCTCCCGCGGACTTTATTGTATCGGCCTGTCAGTGATATGACCTACACTGCACCATGCCACGGGGTGAGGGGAGCGCCATCTCTTCCCTCGCCTCAGGCAGAAGATTGCCTTGAGTCACTCCTAGTTGCACTTAAAGGGCTGCATGGCCAAAAGATGCTTTTGCACTCATGAGCTGTGCTGCAAGGAGGTTGTTGTGTCAGTGGAGCCACATGGCTGAAGAAAGAAGGTTGATGTTCCTTGGAGAGAGAGAGAGTGAGTATGTATATGAGTAAATAGAAAATAAGACAGAATGTGTGTGTATGTGTGAGAGGCGTTGCACAAGCTCAAGCAGCATGTTTCTGTTATTGGTATGGTATGTTCCGGGTAGAGAGAGCGAGCAAGTGTTTGTGTATCTGTGTGTGAGAGAGCATATTTGTGAGCAGACAGCATGTAAGAGAGCATGTGGGTGAACATGTGTAGGAGCATGTGTGCATGAAGGAAATAACATGTAAGACTGCATGGGTATGTGAGAAAGAAGCTGTGCAGGCCCGAGGAAGACTCTGTTTGTATGTTCTGGGGAGAGAGGGAGTGGGGGAGAATGTGTGTGCATGTATGTGTGTGAGATAGAATGTGAGAGCATTTGTATGTGAGAGAGAAAGCATATATATGAATGTGTATGTGACAGAGCATATCAGAGAGAACATGTGTGTGAGGATGTGTTAGTAAGCAAGTATGAGTGTGTGTGTGTGTGTGTTCGAGAATATGGGTATGTGAGAGAGGACAAAGTTGTACCACTCCCTTCCCAAACGAATCTATGCCAGTCTCAGGGTGACTTGATATCAAAAGTTCCCAGATATGGAGAGCAGGGGATTTTTTTTTCTTATTAGTTTTAATAATTGGGTGTTATTTGATGTCTTCTGTTTTTAAATATTTTATTTATTTGGTTTATATTCTGCTTTTAAGGATATTAAAATAATTATTAAAAAATAATTATTGGGTATTCTTTTCATCAGCTGTTTTGAATATTTATTCTTTTTATGATTATGGTTTTACTATTATGATTGATGGCTCATATCTTGATTTTATTATTTCATGTTTAATGAGGAATAGTGATGTTTCTGTTTTTACATTGATGCACTTCATATGGAATCTGTCTTGTTATGGTTTTCAATTCAGTTTTTGTCTGCATGTTTCTAGTTATACTTTATCTCTTTCTTCTGTATTTGGTGAGAGTCCATCTGTGTTTTGCATGTGTGACTGAGGTGAGGTATTTTACAGCATGTAGAGTCAGCTTGACTTGTTCTGTTTTCCTAATATCAGGTGTATTGGTGTTTTAGGGCCTGGTGTAATATCTGAAGTGCTGTCTTTTCATAGATAGGGCTGTTACTGTTTGAGTGCTGGCAGTTAGGGCGCTTTTCGTATGGGAGGTTTATTATATTATAATTAAGTTTACTTTATTTATTTATTTAAATTCTTTTAATATACCGATGCTCAAGACCAGGTCTTATCGTACCGGTTTACAGTAAACTAGGGGGAACCAGTTAACAGAGCAAATAAACAAAAGTTACATTATAACAGGGAATGTAGAACTGGGCTGTTAGAGAAAAAATAAGTTAAACAAATTATAACAAATTCTAAAAATTAAATTAAACAAATTCTAACGGGAGAGGAGGGCAAAGGGAGGAGAGGGTGCTTATAGGATAAGAATTATGTACAAATTTATCTAGTGTATATGAAATTAAGCAAATTTACAGATTTATTCTAGAGTATATGAAAGTAAGCAAATTATAAAATAGTGCAATTAGTCGGACAACAGTTCCTTTGAGTTGTGGAGATGGACGCATTCGTGAGGCAGGAGACTGGTGTGGGTGACCCTGAGTCTTTTTTAAGGGTAAGCTTGGGCGAATAGCCAAGTTTTTAATTTTTTTTTTCTGAGGGCCGACATGCTTTCTGAGGGCCGACATGCTTTACAATAGTCTCAATACCATAAGACTGCAGGCGTCTTTTTTGCAGAGTTTTCCAGTTGGTACCACAGTAGTGCATGTAAATAATATACATGTTTTAGAAAACTAAATATTCTTTTTCATGTAAAATCTATTACTATAAATGCATATTTTTAATTTATTTTTGGCAAGAGTGGAAGCAGGAGTGTGCGCAAGGCAGCAAGGTTCGCCTATGACACCTAACACACTCGCACCAGCACTGGCTGCACTGGCTCCACAAGAGAAAGCAGGATTCCATCTGGAGCTGTGCTACTGTGGGTTAGTGGCTCTACCCAGTCTCAGCCAGGGCTTAATTTTCTCTTTTTATAAGCCCAGGGAACAGTAGGGATCACTTCTTGTCCCCTCTCACCTGGAGTTGGTAGGCAGAGCAGAGCCTGGGGAACTATAAAAGCAGCAGACTGTGTAGCCTGCAGTCAATGGGAATGCACTAGAGTGGTGGGAGGGTTGCAGAGAAGTGGAGGCAAGCAACAGGCACAGGAAGGAAGGGGGTAAGCCAGGAGGAAATGCCTGTGCAGTGTTGGGGAAACTTCTGTCTGAGGTGACTGCACTTAGCTCTGAGAGAAGCAGCTGGCTCCGGAACCAGTGAGACTGGGAAAGGGAGGAGGCTGCTGCAGAATGGGGAAGGGCTGGCAGCAAGCAAGAACTTTACACCATGACGCAGCAGTGCTGGACTGGGGGCACTCACTGTGAGAGCACATAAGCAGCAGCACAACAGTAGCATGGCAGAGAGAGTAATTGTGTGTCTGTGTCAGAGAGAGTGAGAGACACATACACCCATACACAGTTTGTCTGTGAGAGAGAGAGAGTGTGTGTGTGTGTGTGTGTATCTTTGTCTCTGATACAGGCATACACACAATTTCAGTGTGTGGATGTGTCTGAGAAAGAGTATGTGTCTTTGTGGTTTTTAATATGTATGTGCCAATAAAGTTTCTGCAGTCTAAAAAAAATCTGTTTGTGACTGAGCATGTGTGTCTGACAGTGGCTGGCAGTGTCATTACTTGCAACTGGTTCAAGAGTCAGAATATATCTCTGTAAGAGATATAAGCAGATATATAGGTGACCCAACCAATTTGCATAGATGGCATGGAGGCTGCAATTCTGCTCACCCATGGTCTCTAGAATGTGTTCAACTTCTTAGTTATTTAGGAAAGATTAAGTTTATTTTGAGATATTTTGGCTCAATTCTGCTCGGTTTCAGGGTTCACTTAGTGTGCTTTTGGAAGCTGTTGATACATGTGCTGCAGGGAAAGTGTTTGAAGGCGTCACATACCCTATGGGGCCAGTTTTGAAAAAAGTCCCCATGGCCAATATTTTCCTGCAATTCGCCCCTGGATGTCAGTGAAAAGATCAGTCCCTTTTTTTAGAAGACTGTGCTTTCAGAATTCTGAAAGGAGATTGGTCCTTTCAGTGACATGTGATAGTGGAGGAACCAATCAGCTGCCAGTGAGTGAAGAGCCCTGCTGGTGAAAGGGGTGGGGCAGGGACTTGGAAGGGTAGGATTAATGCTGAGCTGGATTTATTTTTAGGTGAGAGAGTGTGGGCTGGGAGGGGAAGGAGGACCTACTGGACCAGGACCAGGACCCAGATCTGCCCCCACTGTTTTTAAAGAGGTGAGATGGTTAGGCATACTTGGGAGGGGAGGGAGGACTCAAATGGCCAACCATGACTTGGCCCACCTTAGTGGAGATTTGTGGACTCCTCTTACTGCAGGAACATTAACTCCTGCCTCTGACCAGGCATTAAATTTCCCACAGTAAAAGGAGGCACATTACCCACTAGTGTGCCTTCTTGCTTTGCAGGGTAATAGCTAATAAGATTTATTATCCTGCAATTAGCATGAGCCGCACTGATCATATCGCAGGGTTTTTAGTGTTTTTTTTCAGTGCTAAAAGCTTTATTACATGCCCAGGTAAGGTTAATCTTGAAAAACCCTCGCTAAAACATGAGTAAAAACTCATGGTAGATTCTGCGTGGCTTATTACATCAGCCCCTTAATTTCTTCTCAGCTTTCAGGAAAATGAAGAGGAATCCATCCTTCACTAAACAGAGCAAGTTCTGTGTAAGAGTTTCAGATTACCTACGCTAAGGTGTTTCTGTGAACCTATTTCTCAAAACTTCCTGAGGAGTAGCATGTTAGTCTGGAATAGTAAAAATGACACAGAGGCTGGTGGCATCTAATAAACTAACAAATTTATTGAAGCTTAAGCTTTTGAGGACAGGAATAGATGATGATGATTATGATGGCATGTAAGGAACAATCGGTCCCTAATTTGCCTGGCTGTTCCCATCTATTCCTCTTTAGTTAAGGGTCTATCCCAGCTTTCAGCCATTGACCAGTTGTAGGATACTACTTGGTATGCAAGTCAGTTTTATTGTCTTCCTTATTTAGTCCCTAACCATTCTGGGCAGGTAATCATACAAGTTTAAACCAAGCTCCTCTCAACCTTATTCTTAACAATTGCCCTCTTTGTCTGTCCCAAGCATGCTTAATCAATATGAGCCCAAAACTCTAAAAGTCCAGGTGCCTAACTTTTGAAATAAAATATTTGCCAGATCTGTGTCCTTAAATTTAGATGCCTTAAAAGAGGGCAGGGCTAAAGGTATGGCCAGGGCTGGGGAATGAAATTAGGCACTCAGCACAGATATCCAGTGCCTAATTTAAAGATCTTAATTTAGTCCATCCCTAGACCTGACTTTGCTTTAGGAGCCAATGCACTCAATGAAGGATAAGATGTAATTTTATATTCCCAAATGACTCACTCACTTTGTTGTCAGTTATAAATCTTTAATATAAATCTGACATCTATAAATGCTGGAGATTTCTACATTACACAGCTCACTTCCAGCATTATTACCTAACCATTGTTCATTCATTCCTGTTCATTCCTGTTCATTCTCCAGTTCTTTCTGTCCTTAATTTCCTGGCTACTCTAGCCCCCAAGTTTAATATCCCTGTTATTTGTACCTGCGCCTCGGCCTTCTTGTTATATTGTTATTGTTAAGTTAACCCCAAGTTCGATGTAAACCGGCCTGATATGAAGCTTGTCATGAAGGTCGGTATAGAAAAATGTTAAATAAATAAATAAATAAAATAAAATTACCTAAGTAACGCTGGAAGCCTACGCCGGGATTGCACAGCAATCCCGGCGTAGGATTTGAAACTCTCCCCTCCTGTCCTGCTGGACAGGAGGGGAGGACAGGAGGGGAGAGTTTCAAAGTAACCAGGTGGGTGGAAGGGTGCCTGGCTGGGTGGGGAGGGGGGGGAGGTGAGTGGGTGAGTGGATGTATGGGGGGGGGGCAGAAAGGATAAAGTGAAGATTTTTTCACGCGGGAGGACTGGAGACCAGGGCTGTCGGCACTCATCTTTTGGAAATTTACATTGGATTTTTAAGACTGGGGCACATTTTTTGTGGTGAGCAAGGGCGAGGTGGGGTTCGACACAGTTGGTGGGGGTGAGCATGGGGCCAGGAGGCCCGCAACTTGGTGCTTTTTTTTTCTTTTTTTTAAATGAATGCAGCTTACCTGGATACCTCTGAAGATATCCGGGTAAGTTGCTAATTATCCAGCCACATGAGGCCGGATGACTTTAGACCTTTACACCTAACTTAGCCAGATATATCTGATATTCAGCTAAGTTAGCCCAATAGCAGGATCTCTTCCCGGAATGCCGGATAAGAGGCTGAATATGCCATATAAGCCATTTAGATGGATAAGTGGTGAGTTATCCATCTAAATGGCTTTTGAATATCCCATTGTATATAGACACCAACTTTAATGTTTAAATTAGTGGCCCCTATTGAGGAACTCATTCCTCTTTTGAATATCGGGATTAAGAAGTAAACTCTTATTTTCATATACAAATTGCGAGAAGAAGCAGTCAAACTATAGTCTTATATGGTTTTATTTGTTCCTACAACATTTAGATGAGAATAAGAAATTATTGATAGAATGATACTTATATCCTTCAGTCCTCTAATCTACCTTATAAATGGGCTCTGACCGACAGCCCGCAAATTCTCAGTAGAGAGCAGCTCTACCGTGCATGCGCGGGCGAGCACATCGGTCAGAGCTTGCCTGTTAACAAAAATGGCGCTGGGAGGACCAGTAGTGGCGGCGGCACGCGCAAGGGAGGGAGAGAGGGACCTCCTCCCCCCCCCCCCAGGAGATCTTCCGTCTGCGCCATCCGAAGGGGTTGTGAATGAGCTGGGAGGGGAGGGGATTGAGGGGAGGGGAGTGACTGAGGGGAGGGGGAGGGAGGAGAGAATGAGGTGAGAGGGAGTGGGAGGGAGAATAGAGGTGGGAGGGGGAGGGGAGCTGGAAGGGAGAATGAGTGGGGTGGAGGGAGAATGAGGGGGTGGGAGAATGAGGGGGAGGGAGGGGGAGGTGGAAGGGAGAATGAGGGGGAAAGGGAGGGGGAGGTGGAAGGGAGAATGAGGGGGAGGGACAGGGAGGGGGAGGGAGAATGAGGGGGAAGGAAATGGACCGAAAATTTTTTTTTAATGTAGCCCGTTGTTACGGGCTTAACGGCTAGTTAAAGATAAATAGCCTTAGAGTTTTCAGAGTTTCCCTTAAGTGTATGTTCAAAGTTGAAGTTCAATAATGCGTGTTTAGGCTATTTCTTATGCGATAGTTTCCTATAAACTTTTCTTCGCTTTTTTCAGGCATATGTTGAGACTGTAAGACTAATAGATGATGAAATGTTAAAATCCCAAACCAAAGAAAATGGCGATATCTTTCTGTGGCTCAAGCATGAAGCAATAAGAGGCGATGCTTTTGCTCAGGTAAAGTCTGCTGTATCTAATGTTATTAATATAGAAAGTTGCACTGTGATGGCAAGAAAAAACTTGCCTCATATGCATTATTTGTTACCCTGAGGTATTTAAATGTATTTATTGCATAAAGAAATGCTACGCTCAGATGGGGGTTCAAACCTACAAGAAAGAAGAAAATTTGAAGAAGGGACTTGTACAGAAGCTCATGTACTACTTCATCTTTTGTATTTGTCCAATCAAATATATAGTAGAGAAGGCCTCATGATCTCCATTAGATAGCCCTAGTTTACAGCCTGGGGTAGAGAAGATATGAAAGGAGTGCACCATTTTTCACAGGAACATCTTGTGTGGCTGTAAGGTCCCTCACCTCTAGTCTGAAGCACCTCTGGCATCATACTGCATCCAAGGAACATGGCTGAACTTCCTGCAGCTCCTGAGCTCTTTTATAGGTCTTTCTGGCTGGATTTCCTGTGACATGCACAGATGATATCACGTCCTGCTTAGTATAAAGGGAAGCTCAGCACTCATTCTGCAGTGCTCATTCTGCAGTGCTCGGTGCTTCAGCGATTTCCTGCTTTGATTCCTGTTTTGTTCCTGATATTCTTGCCTTGTTCTTGTTTTGTTCCTGCGTGTTCCTGCCTTGCTCCTGTTTTGCTCTTGAGTGTTCTTGCCTTACCCACTCCTCTCTGTTCTGCTGTGTCCTTCCCCCGGACTATCTTCTCATGCCTTGACCTCAGTCCGGATCTTGACTTCGCTTTTCTCTGTACCTGCCATGATCTCAGCCTGGACCTTGACTTCACTGTGCTCTCTGCCTTCCTCAAACTCAGCCTGACCACCGACCTTACTTACTTCTACCTTCTTTGTACCCAGCCTGGAAAGTCCTGCTGGCCGCCAGAACCTGCGGGCTCAACCCAAAGGGGAGGTGGCTGGTCAAGCAAAAGATCTAGTCTCATAGTCTATTAGCTGCAGCCCATCTTGTGCTCACACAACATAGGCTGTATAAACTTATTTCTTATGGGATTATTGAGCAGCTAAGTACAATTAGGCTAAAGCTAAAGCATCTTTGATTTTGAAGTCTGTAATACTGTGCAACAACGGCAAAATGCGGATAACAGCATTTAGTATAAAATTAGATTTTGGGGGCGATAACGTTTTTCTTCATATTAAAAATTATTTTATAAAAATATTTAAAAACATAAAAAAATGTACTGTTGGTGGCACTGCAATACATAAATATTACAGGGAGTTGGTGGTTTGTTTGTGATTATAAATACTTATACTATTTGGTAACCGGGATGGTACCTATAAATAGTATTCATATGAAACTACCACCATTCACTTTTTAAATCATTTGAGCACAAGGAGGAAATTTAATCCACCACAATATATAAAAGGTTTGGGTAGGTTTTGTTGGTTTGATAAACTTATTTCTTAGCTTACAGACAGGTGAATCCAAAGCCAGCAGATGGAGATGGAGCAAAGCTGACATCAAGATATATATATATATATATATATATCCCTGCAGTGACATTAGCCCGCCAGCATTCTCTGTCTCCTGCAGATGGTGGACGTGCATCTCCATACTGGGGTTTGCTTAAAGTTTTTAGAAGGAGAAAAGAAGAAAGAAAATGAATTCGCCCCACTCTCCTGTGGTGATACTATATGGTCCCTCCCTCAGTTGAATATTCCTGAGGTGATTTATTGGAATTTCCCTCAAATCAGTGCCTTGGTCCAGTAGCTGGTTTTCAGCCAGCATGGATTTAGCTGTAAAAGAGAGTTGAAAGGCAAGCAGGTGACCTTGTAGAGGGGTTAGAAGGAAACATTTGTCTTTTGCAGATGGTACTAAAATCTAACAGAGTGGATATTCCTAAAGGAGTAGAGAGAATGAAAAGTGTTCTAAGAAAACTTGAAGAATGGTCAAGAGTATGGCAGCTGGAATTCAGTGCCAGGAAGTGCATTTGGGATGCAGTAATCAAAAAAAGATGATCAAGACAATTAAATATTTCAAAGGTTTCCATGCACAATAGGCAAATCTATTTCCAGGGAAAGGAGGCTCTAGAATGAGGAGTCATGGAATGAGGGTGAAAGAGGGTAGACTCAGGAGTAATCTTAGGAAATGTTTCTTTACAGATGGATGAATGGAACAGCCTCCCAGGGAAAGTGATAGAGACGAAAACAATATCTGAATTCAAGAAATCATGGGATTTCTAAGGAAATGATGAAAATTATAAAGCTAAATTAATTGGGCAGACTAGATGAGCCATACGGTCTTTTTCTGCCATCATGTTGCAATGTTGATACTCCCTGTCGTCTGAACCTATCGAGACGGGAGTGGTGCAACAGCACCATCAGGGCATAAGGGCAGTAAAATCCTAAATCTGTCACTGCTCCTGACATGTTACAGTAAAATATTTCCTCCAGCAAATTTCTTATCAGTGTTACCACTTTACTCAGGCTGAACCATTCTTGATTTTGCCCCATTGCATCTTTGAATTTTCAGATTCAGTTTCTCTTAAAAAAAAAAAAAAAAGATAGGGTTGCATCCTTATTTCCTGTCTGAACTAAGAATGTGCAAAACGTATAGAAGGTAAAACTTGTGTAAAGAAACTGTTACTTTTGTCTAATCCTTGAATGTGGCTCAGGTATTCTATAGTTTCTCTTTATATATTTCCTATTTTAGTTTGTTTTTTGTTTTGGTTTTTTTTAGCAACGGTTGGCACAGATGCTGTTCTGGGGACAGCAGGGCGTATCAAAAAATACTAAGGCAGCATTAGACTGGTATCAGAAAGGTGCCCTGGAGAATAAGGATCCTGTATTAATGTACGACTATGCTATTGTTTTATTCAAGGTAAGGTATGCACATAGCATTTGATTGCTTGTTAGAATGCTAAGCCTGTTGGTCGACAGCACATGGAAGGCATGAGGCTAGATTATTTAAAGAAGTCTGCATAAGTGAAGTATGTATCTATCCTGGGATCAGGAGTTTGGATATTTCCTGGGACTTAGAAAACTACAGATCAAATTCTTTCATTAGTTCATAGGCAAGCTACTTCCCTTCTCAATGCCTCAGTGTACCCAAATGCAATTGAATGTTCCTAATACTAACATTGTTTTACTCCCATCATCCCTTTTTGAAAATCTGCATGTGTTCAGGCATCAGAAATGTGGTGACAAGTGATTTACTCCACAGCTCTTTGTATGAATGTTTCTGAAGTAGTAAGATGTGTTAAGCCTATTAGGTTCCTGTTTTCACGAAAGATATTATTGTGACAGAGACGTCACTGTGCTGGCCTCAGGTGAGAAAGAGGGAATTCAGGATTGCCTCAGAGAGTAAAGGAAAACCCCCAGAGCAGGACAAATACAGGAGAGGAAAACTACAACTCCCATCTTGTTTAGTGGTTGGGAAGCTGGAGAAAGCTTTGGAGGCAGGATGGATCTCAGGCAGCTGGGCAGGCCTAAGTCCCAATCCCACAAACACAAGTGGGGCAATAAAAAGGAGGAAGGAGGTCTGGTTTCCTCCCTTAGAACTATCATAGAGGGAAAGCCAGAGAGGAGTCTTCAGTCAGCTTCAGCTTAAAAGACTTCCAGCTGCAGAGGTTATACCAGAAATGGGCAAATATTTTTTCAGCTGGGGCTACATTAGAGCTCCTTGAGCCAGGGTGGGGGTGGGGCCCCTTAAAGCTCTCGCGCTCACTCATACACTCTCGCCTTTGCATACCTCTGTCTCACACTAACACATGCTCTCTTCCTCTCTCCTCATTTACACACTCCCTCACTTCCACATCTCTCACTTCTCCATGCTCTACTCCTCTCTCATATACTTCTCTCCCTTTCTCTCTCATCAACTGTCTCACTCACACACACACTCTCTTACATTTACTTCTGCCACAGAAAGAAATTGTGTGAGCCTTGGCAAGATAATTTTACTCTATATTCCATTATTCTCAGCCCTCTCAGACCTTTCCCAGTGATGAGCAGCCAGTTTCTTATTAAGAGGCACATATCTGCTCTATTTTACTCTCCCCTACCCTGCACCTCCTCATCACATCTCTAACTTTTTCCATGATTTAGGCATCAGCCAAAGCATATATATGAATTGGACCCCACAGTATTCAGAGCCCTTCAGTCCATAATGACATTGTACCTAGTAGTGTACACTACTATAATGGATTGATACACAACATTATTTTCCTATGTTTAACATCTACACCAAGCCTTGCAGACTCCCATTGAATGTACTTACTACAATTTACCTTTCATTAAGAAAATTAAGCTAAGAATCTGCTGGAGAAAGATTTGCACATGGGGAGATGTGGTTCTTGTGTGTGGAGGTAGGGCTTGCACCTGTATTTGTGCTGGACATAGGGCAGCCTGCATGCTAGCTCTGCCTGTGAAGTTCAGTCACCAGTCGCTGTTCGCGGGTAGATGGCATGGTGGGCGTTTATGTATGGAAGTTGATGGTATGAGCAACTTCATGATTCTCTGGCTGTGAGTTGGTTCGTAAAAAGAAGCCATCACTGCTATCAGGAAGGCTATGGGTGCCCTTTTGGCATTTGCCCTTCACAGTTTGGTGGGGGGATATCCACACTGATCCACTGCTCCGGGCTGCGGCCCCAAGCTGATCCGGGTGATGGCACAGGAAACCTAACTTGGGGAGACAGAAACGGCAGTTCTCTTTCCCTTCCATTGGGTTCATTGGAACTGCTTCTCTGCAGCAGCACGTCATCCTGGATGCCAATGCGACACTGCTGTCTTCCAGCAGCGTACCTGAGGCGCAGCCCGATATCATCAACAATGGCCCACGTCACGCATTACCATGTCCTTATACTCTATCACTGGTAAGCCTGTGCAGGATGGAGAAAGCTTTGTCTGACAGAAATGCCATTCTTCAACTGCAGTAGTAGAGTAAAGAAAGACTCTTAAGGAGTCAATATTCAGCAGCATTTAGCTCAATAAATCACGTTATTCGGCTAAATGCTGACTTTTCAATATTTCTCCTATTTATCTGGCTAAAGTTTAGCCAGATAACTTATTATCCATCTAAAATAGGCATGCCTTGGTGAAATTGTGAGCCGGCTAAGTTATCTAGTTGACCAAATTTAGCCAGATAATTTATCCGGCTAAATTTGGTCATACCTTTTGAGTATGGCTGCACCACTGAATAACCCTCCAAAGTTAGCCAGGTATAAACTAGCCAAAGTAACTAAATGGGCCCACAGTATGAAGGTGGGACACTGTAAATTGCTAAATAGGTTTGTTGTGTAAAAGTGAATGGCAAATGCTACATGGGTGGTAGGGCAATGCTACCCAGGTTGAGAAGGCACAATTAATAAACTGTTTAACAAAATTGAGTTACGTTTCAAATAAACAGTGTAGTAAAGGAATATGAGGGCCCAAGATCATGTTGAAGGGCTCATACCAAAAGAGTCCATGAAGCTGAAACAGCCGAAGGACATTAGTTTCAGATTTCACAGTGGATGTATTAAAACTCTGGACAGTGGAATGGACTGAAAAGAACTATAGATATTTTTGCCCCTGAGATTATTATTATTCACCAAGGCATGCCTATTTTAGATGGATAATAAGTTAACCTAGTTTTTTTGTTGTTTTTATTTTTCTCAAAGGTAGCAGAATGGTAGGCTAAAGATTCAGGGGGTACTTCACAGTTTTCCCTGTGCTCTGAAATAAATAAACACCTGGTATATTGCAGTCACATTGCTGCTTGCAGACTCGGTTATGTTTAGCTTGAGATAAGCTCAAAATCGAGTGGGTGTTTTCTTATGACAAGTACCTATATAAAAATCATGAGTAAGTAATAGTTTGTGATGTCAGGGAGATTTTCATTATTATTTGCCTTAATACTCATTTAGAAGATGTCTTCCCTAAATTTGAAATTAGGATGCATTTATCTCTGTTGTCTTCCAGAGAATATCTTGAAATAGGGATGGGGTGAGGGATTTTCAGCTTTGAATCATAGATGGTGATCAGCATAACAAATAGAGGCTTATCACCAGGTAAATTATGGAGCTGAGGGCTGAAAATCTGAGTAACATTGAAAAATAATAATACTGCATTTTATTGTCGCCATTCAGGGTCATGGTGTGAGAAAGAACCGAAAACTGGCTTTGCAACTTATGAAAAAAGCAGCCTCCAAGGTAAATAATCTTTTTAACTGTTTTTTGTTTTTGTCACTGAGCAGTCTTTATGCCCTGTCTTGGATTTATGCCCAATCACTGGAAACACCATACACATACCAGGATGTAGCAAAAAAGTGTTTTATTCCTTGCTCCACCCTGTAACTTCACAGATATGATAAAGTTCCTTCCTGCTTAGAGTAGCAATCTGTGCACATTCAGTAGGCAAATTGATTTTAAAAATATTATAAAATAGGCTTTCCCAGCAAGCCAGTCTCTAATAGAAGACAAATATTTCTCAAAAAATGTCTGTAAAATTGAACCATTAGTATCACAGGGAATAAACAACTGTATATTGTCTTGGATAAATAAAGTAAACAATCCCCAAAGACGAGAATAGAACCCAAAGGGGACAAATGTATATTAAATAGAATTTGGGACAATGCAGACTTTTGGGGACTCATGAACTAAGGGGTCTACAGAATGAAAAAGTATTCTCCCAAAGACTATCAGGGAGCGATTTCCCGCCGCGAATCGTTTTCGTACGGAAAATGGCGCCGGCAGGAGATCGACTGCAGGAGGTCGTTCAGCGAGGGTTCTGGCAGTCCTCATGATGTCCCCACAAATACCGGTATATAAAAGTTTCTAAATAAATAAATAAATAAATATAAGGGTGACATTATTGAATGGAGCCCGCATGGAAAACTTATGTCAAAGTTTCTAGAACTTTGACTTAAACCTAACTGAGCATGCTCAGGCATGCATTATATCATGTGTCCACATGGGACCTACAGGTCTCTTCTTTTCTGCGGAGCCTGTCATCTTGCAATTGGGTGAGAGCCTCACTTTTGCCATATTTTGGCCTACTTTTGTAAAACATCTTTTTTTGTGATTTTTTTTTCTGGCTTGTGTAATTGATGTGGGGTCCCCTTGGTTCATTAGCATCCTAGATAGGTTTTTCGATGTTTATTGGTAAGTTTATTTATGTTGTTGATACCCTTGGGGCAGTGGTCCTCTCGGTGCCCTCCCTGCAATTGATGACCACTGCCATCAATTTCGATCTCGTTTCTTTGTTAATTCGTGATGATATGTCCACTTCAGGTTTTAAGCGGTGCCCCAGGTGTACAAGGACCATGTCTATCACAGACTCCCGTGATAAATGTGTCCTCTGCCTTGTGGCATCACACAGTGTCTGGGGTTGCAGCAAGTGCACCAGGATGCCCCCAGAGGGATGCAAGATCCAGCTCGACAAGATGGAGCACCTCTTTGGGTTGGAGAAGACTGATCTATCAGCATTAGCATTGGAGGCATTGGCATCAAAGGACCTCAGAGCCACACTGGACACCGAGCCAATGACATTGGTGGGGGCCATTGGTTCCATCAAGGTCATCAGCAGAGAGGGATGCTGGAGACTGGCCATTGTTGTGCTCTTCCAGATCGCGGATATCGGGTTCGTCGACCTCAGCACCGGGAAGGACTGAGCCGAGCATCGAGGGAAGCCAAGGAAGCATCGGCATCAGTCCCCACCGATGCATGGTGCTAGGCACGGGGATGCATCAATTTCTGCTGTGTTGCCCATGAAGCGATCCTGCGGTGAGGAGAATCAGTCCTCCAATGCTGGGGATGCAATCACAAACTCCTTCGGTCCTGATGCCAGCCACCAATCTTCCTCTCTGTTCCGAAGAGGATCTGGTTACACCTCCTGTGTCACAGCCTGTTTGGCATCGGCAATGTTTGAGGAGGATTTGGAGAGGCTTCTGCAGCTGGCCATTGAGAAGGTGATGCATGTCCTCAGTTTTGTGGCACTGACAGCATAAACAAAGACACTGTCGGTCCTTGAGCCACTGCTGGAATCCCTACATGCGCTTATTGGCATGTTACCGACCAGCCAGAGTGGGTTCCTAGGGATGGCATTGATGCCCTGTGGGGCACCACCACTACCTACTACTGATCCTGTTGCTGGTTCCTCGGAGAAGGAAGTTCCCCCAATGATGGAGAAGACATCAAGACCACTTCCAGTGGTGCCTGCACTGCTGGGAAAAGGCTGATGCCTAGGGCCTCATCCTCAGCCGATGAAAGTGGGGTCGAGGGCACCTGTGATCCTTGAGGGAATGACTCATCCGTGGTCTCTGTTGATGCTTCGGGGGGCGGGGGGTGTCTCACCTCAGATCCATCTGCTCCAGAGAAGCAAAGGAAGTCCCCATCAGAGGAACTCTCCTTCACAGATTTTGTTCGGTTGCTGGCAGAGGCCATCCCCTTTCAGTTCATGACTAAAGAGGATACCTGGCACAAAATGCTGGATATTCTTCAGTTTGTGGTTCCTCTCAAGGAGATTGTGGCAGTTCCAGTGCCCAAAATCTTTGTGGAGTTAGTGTTAAGGATGTGGGAACACCCACTCACAGTGCCTCCCATTAACAGGAAGGTGGACGCGATTTATTGCATCCAAAAAGCTCTTTCATTCAACAAGTGTCAGCTACCTCACCAGTTGGTGGTCATCAAATCTGCTCTCAAGAAGATCAAATGCTCTAGGACCCATTCCTCGGTGCCTCCAGGGAAAGACCACAGAGCAATGGATAATCTTGGGAAGAAGGTGTTCCAGGATGCTATGCTTATTGTCGGCATGGCTGCCTACCAGCTCTACATGAGTCAGTATATGTGGGACATCTGAAAGCAGGTGCAGGATGTTGCTGATCAATTGCCTCAGCAGCAGCAAGACATATTCCTGTTGCTGGTGCATAAGGCCTGAAATGCGGAACATATGAGATCAGCTTGACCTACAATGTTTTCGAGATGGCATCAACGGTCTCTGCAGTTGTCATCGATGCCTACACTCTTGCATGGCTGCGGGCCTCAGATCTGAGATCAGAGGTGCAAGAGCGACTTGCTGACATGTATGGGAGAGAATGTCTTCTGTGATAAGGTCAATGATGCAGTGTTCCAAAACTGGGACCACCATGTGACCCTTCAGGAATTCTCCACTAGCACTCCAGGCCTAGGAAATCCTTCTTCTGTCCAAAGAAGTACTATCCTCATTCCTGTCAGGCTCATCAGGGTTCTCATGGCTGATCTAGGCAACAAAGAGCCCTGAAGTCCCAGCCAGCACCTCAGTCAATTCCAGGGGCAGAGTTTTGACTGGAACATAGCCCAGTCACCCATGCCCGGGAAGATGAATTTGCCAGTCATGGGAAAGCTACAGTTCTTTGTGAACTAGTGGCCCAGTGTAACCTCAGATCTTTCCATCATGCACCATGGGTACCGATTGAACATATGGGATTTCCCAGCAAATTTCCCCCCTGATCCCAATCCAGGGCCCATTAGTGTATTAAGAAGTATGAGTGGTGGAGCTTCCCTCCCTCTTAACATCCAGAGCGGTCAAACCTGTTCCACCAGGGCAAAGAGGACAGGGATTTTACTCCTGGTACTTTCTCATACCAAAGAAAACAGGAGGATTCCATCCCTTCCTAGACCGAAGGGCCTTGAACAAATTCATCAAAAAAGAAAAGTTCAAGATGATTTTCCAGGGCACCTTGATCCCTTTCTTGCAAAAAGGGACTGGCTATGCTCCCTGGATCTGAAAGACGCTTACACCCATATCGAGATCTTCCCAAGTCACTGGAAGTATCTCAGATTCATGGTGGGAAAATAGCACTTCCAGTATCACATGCGCTGTTTGGGCTTGATTCAGCCTGACATGTCTTTACAAAATGCCTGGCTGTGGTGGCGATGCACCTTTACATGTTTTCCTGTATTTTGATGATTGGCTGGTCAAAAACACCTCTCATGTGGGAGCTGATGAGTCCATGTGCTTGACCATCCGGGTGCTGGAGAAACTAAGGTTTGTTATCAACTACCCCAAGTCCCATCTCAGCCTGTCACCTCATTTGGACTTTATTGGAGCCCTGCTAGACACAGCTCAGGCCAAGGCCTTCCTGTCTCGCTGCGGGAATTCAACAGAGCCAGCAGGCTTCAGCTTGGCACGTTGAGCCATATGACCAAGACAGTTCATGTCACTCCCTTGGCACATTTACACATGTGAAAGGCCCACTGAACTTTCAGGTTATAGTGGTATCAGGCCACGCAGAACCTCCAGGATCGCATCAGAGTTGTTTCATCTCTCTGGGACTCTTTGTCTTGGTGGTGAGTAATTTAAAATCTGGAATGGGGGATCTATTTTCAAAATCCTCCTAACCAAATTCTCCTAAACATGGATGCATCCACCCTGGGTTAGGGAGCTCATGTAGATGGGCTCAGCACTCATGGTCTATGGTCCATCCAGCAATGTCTTCATCAGATCAACTTCTTGGAGCTCCAGGCAATCAGGTATGTGCTATAGGCTTTCAGAGATCGACTTTCCAACAAAATTGTCCTGATCCAAACTGACAACCAAGTGGCAATGTGGTATGTCAACAAGCATGGAGGTACAGGATTGTACGGCTTGTGCCAGGAAGCAGTCCAGATCTGCTTTTGAGCATGAGATGGTGCTCAGGGCCATGTATGTGGCCGGAATGGAGAACGTAATAGCAGACAAGACTGAGTCATGCCTTCAGATCCCACGAATGGTCTCTGGACCAAGGGTTCATGAATCAGATCTTCTGACTCAGGGGAAGCCCTGATATGGATCTCTTTGTAGCGCCTTGGAGCAGGAAGGTTCCTCAGTTCTGCTCCTTGTGCCTGACATGTGGCAAACTAGTCTCCGATGCCTTTGCTTAGCACTGGGGCAAGGGTGTGAATCCTCCAGTTCCAATGCTAGTGAGGATTCTTTTGAAACTTTGCGAGGACAAAGGGGCTATGATTCTCATAGCCTCTCATTGGCCAAGACAGGTCTGGTTTCCACTGATCAGGGAGATGTCCATTGGACATACCCAGATCTCATTACTCAGAATCGAGGCAGGTTGTGACATCCCAATCTCCAGGCTCTGTCACTCACAGCCTGGATGTTGAGTGGTTAATATTGTAACAACTTGATCTCTTGGAAAATGTGTCTTGGGTCCTGCTGGCTTCCAGAAAGCCTTCCACTAGAAAGTCCTATGGACTGAAGTGGAAGAGGATTCTGTGTGGTGTGAGCAGAAGGCCCTATATCTGTTTTCCTGCCCCCCACAAAAACTGCTTGACTACCTTCTACACCTATTGGAGACTGGTTTGAAGACAAGCTCTGTTAAAATTCATCTAAGTGCAATTGGCAAATACCACCATAGTGTAGATGGTATGCCCATCTCTGTACAGCCTATAGTTGTACATTTCATATGGGGCCTGCTTCAGTTGAAGCCTCTTCTAAGGCCTCCCGCTATGCCTTGGGACCTCAGCGTGGTGTTAGCTCAGTGATTAAAAGCTCCCTTTGAGCCACTGTGCTTCTGTGACCTGAAGTACCTGACCTGGAAGGTCATATTTTTGGTGATGGTCAGTTCAGCATGCAGGGTCAATCTGTTCCAGGCCTTAGTGATTTATCTACCTTACACTGTTTTTTTTCATGACAGGGTGGTATTACGTATGCACCCTTCGTTCCTGTCTAAGGTGGTATAGAACTTCAATCTTAACCAGCCCATTGTCCTGTCAACATTCTTTCCCAGGCTCCATTTGCAGCAAGGCAAACAAGCCCTGCACAGTTTGGACTGTAAAAGGGCCTTAGCCTTCTATATGGAGCAGACAGAAGCCCATAAATAGGCCACCATTTTTTTTTGTTTTTCTTTACAGGAATAAGTTGGGCATTGCCGTTGCAAAGCAGATGCTTTCCAGTTGACTAGCAGACTGCATTTCCTTCTGGTATGCTCAGGCTGGACTGCATCTTGGGGGCCATGTAAAGGCTCACTCTGTTCAAGTCATAGCAGCATCATTTGTCCACTTGCGAGCAGGAGATCTGCCGAGCTGGGATGTGGCGTTGTCTCCACACATTCACATCACATTATTGTTTGGATAGGGATGGCCAACACAACAGCAGGTTTTGCCAGTCTGGCCTTTGGAACTTGTTTCAGGTGTACAACTCAACTTTGTTCCTGCCTAGAGCTTATTGTTTTTGTTCAGGCTGCCCCCCCCCTCCCCCCGTTACCAACAAAACTGGTTGTTGTTGTGCCCTTTGGCACTTATTGTGTGTTTTGTTGGTCCCCTTTTATGTTGGGGGACAGCCTGTAGCTAGGGATTCAGTGATGTGTGAGGACTGCCATCCTGCTTGTCCTGGGAGAAAGCAGAGTTGCTTACCTGTAACAGGTGTTCTTCGAGGACAGCAGTATATCAGTCCTCATGAAACCCTCCCTTCACCCCAAGAAGTTGGGTTTTCACTATGTGGGTTTCATCTCCTTCATTATTTTCTTCTTTTGAATTCTGTATTACAAGACTGGAGGGGTCCCCGCAAGGATGAGTTGTAAAATGCATGCCTGATCATGCTCAATGTGACTCAGTCAAAGATCTAGAAACTTTGACATGTTTTCCCTGCAGGCTCCATCCGGTGATGTCATCCTTGTGTGAGGACTGACATCCTGTTCTTCCCAGAGAACACCTATTTCTGGTAAGCAACTCTTGCCTTCCCCAGCTGTACCCATTGTCCTCTTCCCAGTAGGATAAGACTATTAGGGATGTGAATCGTGTCCTCGATCGTCTTAACGATCGATTTCGGCTGGGAGGGGGAGGGAATCGTATTGTTGCCGTTTGGGGGGGTAAAATATCGTGAAAAATCGTGAAAATCGTTAAAAAATCTAAAAATCGAAAAATCGAAAAACCGGCACATTAAAACCCCCTAAAACCCACCCCCGACCCTTTAAATTAAATCCCCCACCCCCAAATAACTTAAATAACCTGCGGGTCCAGCGGCAGTCCGGAACGGCAGCGGTCCGGAACGGGCTCCTGCTCCTGCATCTTGTCGTCTTCGGCCGGCGCCATTTTCCAAAATGGCGCCGAAAAATGGCGGCGGCCATAGACGAAAAAGATTGGACGGCAGGAGGTCCTTCCGGACCCCCGCTGGACTTTTGGCAAGTCTCGTGGGGGTCAGGAGGCCCCCCACAAGCTGGCCAAAAGTTCCTGGAGGTCCAGCGGGGGTCAGGGAGCGATTTCCCGCCGCGAATCGTTTTCGTACGGAAAATGGCGCCGGCAGGAGATCGACTGCAGGAGGTCGTTCAGCGAGGGTTCCGGCGCCTCGCTGAACGACCTCCTGCAGTCGATCTCCTGCCGGCGCCATTTTCCGTACGGAAAATGGCGCCGGCCATACGCGTATGGCCGGCGCCATTTTCCGTACGAAAACGATTCGCGGCGGGAAATCGCTCCCTGACTCCCGCTGGACCTCCAGGAACTTTTGGCCAGCTTGTGGGGGGCCTCCTGACCCCCACGAGACTTGCCAAAAGTCCAGCGGGGGTCCGGAAGGACCTCCTGCCGTCCAATCTTTTTCGTCTATGGCCGCCGCCATTTTTCGGCGCCATTTTGGAAAATGGCGCCGGCCGAAGACGACAAGATGCAGGAGCAGGAGCCCGTTCCGGACCGCTGCCGTTCCGGACCGCCGCTGGACCCGCAGGTTATTTAAGTTATTTGGGGGGGGTTCGGGAGGGTGGGGGATTTAATTTAAAGGGTCGGGGGTGGGTTTTAGGGGGTTTTAGTGTGCCGGCTCACGATTCTAACGATTTATAACGATAAATCGTTAGAATCTGTATTGTATTGTGTTCCATAACGGTTTAAGACGATATTAAAATTATCGGACGATAATTTTAATCGTCCTAAAACGATTCACATCCCTAAAGACTATTCCATTCCCACCAGTCTGGTGCAACCAATCAATCAATATGGTTTGCTTGATGGTATCAAAGGATGCAGAAATATCTAACTGCACTGATATATTGGAACACCCCTCCCCCCCCATTCAAACAAACTAGAGGAAATCTAATAAAGATAGCAACAACAGCTCTGTGTTCTGACCCTTATAGAATTCAAATTGGAGGTTATTCAAAACAGCCTGATCCTCTAAATAATCATTCAATTGGGACAAAACACATTTCTCCATCACCTTTGCCAGTATTGGGAGGTGAGATATTGTACAAAAATTAGTGAGTGCATTTAATGGTAGATTACCATCTTTCTGAACAAGTCTTAACAGTAGCTAATTTCAATTGATCAGGGACCACCTCCTCCATCAAATACTGGAGACCGTAACTCAAAAAGAATAGAGGTAATGCGGAAGTGGTCCAGAGAAGGGCAATCAAAATGGTGGTGGGGGGGCGGGGGGGAGGGGTCTGTATCGGAAGACTTAGGAGCAGAGGCTGAAGGATATAAATACGTATATCCTGGAAAAGAGGAGGTGCTGGGGAGATATTTACAGGCCTTCAAATACCGAAAGGTTTTAATGATGCACGGTCCTCTATCCTTTTCCACAGAGTATCTTAAGCTTCTCCTTTTAGGGTTTGTGTTGCAGGCTTTTTATCATTTTAGTTGCTCTTTTTTGAACCACTTCTATCCTCTCAATGTCCTTATGAAGGTATGACCTCCACTACTGAACACGATGCTAAAAATTGAGTCTCACTAGTAACCATTATAAAAGCAATATTACTTCCTTCTTCCTGTTGATAATCCTCTCCTTATACAAACAAGCATATTATTTGCTTTCCCTGTTTTATTACATTGACTAATTACCTTGAAGTCATCCGAGATGATTATTCCTAGATTTCTTTCTATGACACTTTCACATTGTTCTAATTGCTATGAAACTAATAGATTTTTCCATCCCAAATGCATGATTTTACACTATTTAGCACTGAAGCTCATTTATCAAACCCTTTACTATTATTCTTGTTTTTTTTCAATTCCCCCCCCTTTTTTTTTTTTTGTTAACCCTTTCTGGTTTTTCTACTCTATTATGGATTTTTGTATCATCTGTAAACTAGCGTATTTTTCCCCCAAGTTCCTCAGCAATGTCTCTAATAAAGGTACTCTACTGGTCACTTTGCCTTCACCAGAGTGAACTTTAAGTAGAAATGAAAACTCTTCCTCTTGTTCTGCATCCTTCAGGTGGCATTACAAAGTTTCTGGGACTTCCCGCAACAACAGGAAAATGCAGTCTGGTTGAGTCCAGGCAATGCAAAAAAAGATATTTTTCATTCATAGAAACTTAATGACAGAAAAAGACTATACAGCCATCTAGACTGCCCATCCACAATTGTTCAGCTCTGCAATCCTTATTACTTACTTATTTATTTTATTTATTTAAAATATTTGTATACCACATATCAGAATTTCTATGCAACTCATGAATCAATAACAATGACAAACAAAATAATTATAACTAATAAAATCATAAAATTAAAAAAATTAAAAGTAATACTACTTTCATTTTATACTACTCCATAATGCTGATAGCCCATTTTTAGACTAATCAGCTATACATTTTCAGCCATTCAGCTTGGTCTTCCAATTGCTATGCATCCATGAAGGCCCTAGAAAATAAGTGCGCCTTAAGATGCTTTCTGAACTTCAATAAAGATATTTCTTCCTTTAGGTAGAGGGGGGAGGCAGTTCCATAATAATGGGCCCTGAACATAAAACAGCTTTTCTCTCGTCTCATCGAGACAAATGATTTTTGGAAAAGGTACTGTCAGTAGGTGTTGACTTGAGGACCTCAGGCTGCGAAATGGTTGGTATAATTTCAAAGCTGCATTAAATCTAGGGGGAGGGGCGATTTTATTAATGCCCTTAAACACGAGCATGGTGGTTTTAAAAATAATTCTCCATTTAATTGGTAAGAAATGTAAAGCAATTAGAATCAGAGTAATATGTTCCTTCAGTAATGTCCCTGTAATGACCCTAGCTGCTGAATTCTGTACCAATTGCAGCGCTCTTAAAGATTTTTGTGGGAGTCCTAAGTACAAAGAATTACAATAATCAAGGGGGACAGTACAATAGACTGTATTGTAGTTCTTAAATCTGTCTCACTTAGATCCGGTTTTAATCTCCTTAATAGCTGTAATTTAAAGTATGATGTTTTTTATGACATTTGAGGTTTAAATGACAGTGTGCTGACCATTATAAATCCTGAATTTCTAGCCTCTCTTACCATCGGAATTTTCTGATCACCTAGTGTTAAGGATTTAGGGAGTTTAGGATCAGGAAATCTAGCTAAATGTAGGATTTCTGTTTTTGATACATTCAATGGTAACTTGTTTTTGAAAAGCCAATCTTTCAGGACATTCAGGCAAGATGTAATCCTCTTCGATGTGCATTCAGTTGATCCTTCGATTGGTACATAAAACTGAATGTCATCCGCATATAATGGATAGCCCACATCTAGGTGTGCCAATACTTTGCATACTGGGGCTATATGACAAACTGTGAACAATCTTTTAAAAAAGAAGAAAAACAATTCAAAACTGTATCGCCTATCCCAATATTAGCTAGCCAATTAATTAGGATAAAGTGGTCAATGGTGTCAAATGCTGCACTTAAATCCAAAAATACTAGGAAAAACCCTTTACCACTATCAAAGCCTTGCCGAAAAGTATCTACAAGGGTTAGTAATAGTGTCTCTATATATTATAACTTGGCCCATGCTTTTCTGAATTCAGATACTGTCCTTCACCACCTCCTCAGGGAGGCTATTCCATACATCCACCATCCTTTCTGTAAATAAATAATTCCTTATATTACACCTCAGTCTACCCTCCTTTCACCATCATCCCGTGACCCCTCATTCCAGAGTCTCCTTTCTCATGAAAGAAAGCCACCTCTATGCATTGATAATTCTGAGGTATTTAAATGTCTCTAGCATATCTCCCTTTCTCACCCTTCCTCATCATTTGGTAATTAGAGGCATTTCAAAAAGGTTTCTTAATGGAACACCAATGCAAAGCTCTAAATTTGAGCACAAAAGTGACACATTGAAACAATTTTATGCAGATCAGGGAAGCTTTCAGTTTATCAAGCTGACAGTAGAACACACTAATAATTAGATCACTTTCATAATTTGTATAGATTTCTTTGATTGTTTCTGTTAAGATGAAGGAAGTGTCAACTTCAATTTCCTATGCATTAAAATGATAGTTTCTAAATACTATTTTTGTTTTTATACATATAGGGATCGCATCAGGCCGTAAATGGCTTAGGATGGTACTACCATACTTTTAAGAAAGACTACGTCAAAGCTGCAAAGTACTGGAGAAAGGCAGACAGAATGGGAAATGCAGACTCAGCACATAATCTGGGAATCCTATACTTAGATGGAACATACCCTGGAGAGCTTGAGATAAATGAAGTGAGTAACATGTTATCTGTGATGTAATTTCTTCCTTGGCAACTAATTACATATTCTATTTTACATATCCTAGGTTTATTCCTGGGGCATGTTTGTCTTGTAGAACAAGGCTTCCTAAACCTGTCTTGGGGACCCCACAGACAGTCTGGCTTTCAGGATATCCCCAATGAATATGCAAGAGAGAAATGTGGATATCATGGAATCTCAGTATAATCAAATTTATCTCATGCATATTCATTGAGGATATCCTGAAAATCTGACTGACTGTGGGACCCTAGGATAGGTTTGGGAGTCCTGTTGTAGTGGTAGTTTGACTCAGCTTACTCAGAAAAACTGGCGAGTCTAAAATGCGGAGAACACACAAATTCAAGCACACGCATTCTTACAAAACAAATACAGGGAGATCACACCATGTAAAGAAACATAGAACATGATGACAGATACAGCCCATCCAGTTTGCCCATCCACATCTCCTGCTCAACCTTATAGTCCCTCCTGTTCCTCAGAGGTTCTCTGTGCTTGTTCCATGTTTTCTTGAATTTTGATATGACCCTTGTCTCCACTACCTCCACAGGGAAGCTGTTCCATGTGTCTACCACCCTTTCTGTAAATATATATTTTCTTGTTTCTGCTTCAACATATTTTGCTGAAGCTGTGGCCCTAAAGTCAGAAGTAGGTGGTATACAGAAAAGTAGAGACTACTAGGTTGTAACTGGAGCAGGAACAGGATGTTTTCTACCTGTGAAGCCACCTTCCCATCGGCTTGAATCCACAGATGCTGGTGGACAACAGGAAACACTAGGCACACATGAAGACAGGGATGAACCTGGAGGCATGAAGGTGGCTACAGAGGCAAGGCAGAATTGCTGTAACAACACATGATACATGAAGCAAACAAGGACCATACAGAATCACTCGATATACAAAGCAATCAAGGACAAAACAGGGACAAGAAATGTAGGCTGAAGAGTGGGACCAAATGTAAGGCCACAAAGTAGGGCCAAAGAAGACTGGAATCTAAGACCAGGAAGTAGGAGCAAGACTTGACCAAGCTCTGGCCAAGAGCAGACTATGAGGCTGAAATACCACTGAGTCCAAACAAGAACAAGATGGCCACTAGCAGGAGGCACAGACCATATAGCTGGGAGGACTAGACAGATAGACCAAGAGAGCCACTCAGCACCTCTGCTGGTGGGAGGCAAGAACTGCTCAATAGGTCCTCAGCCTCCTTTCTGCTGAAAGAGGTCTGTCTCTTGTGCATTTATTCCTTAAAGGTATTTAAATATCTCTATCATATTTCCCTCATCCCGCCTTTCCTCTAGAGTATACATGTTTAGATCTTTAAATCTGTCCCCATATGCTTTATGAAGAAGAAATAGCATAGGCACCCTATTCATTAATTTGATGACAAAAAGGGTTATCTAATCACAGAATCAATTATATGAGTAAAAGGATTATCTAATCATAGAATCAACAGATCTCTCTGCCGATATCAGATTCCAGCTGTGCCTATCATCCAGTTTGCCGCTAAGCGTAGAATTTAAAAAATACAGACTTTGTCAAAATTCTGTAGAAAGAACTAGAAGACTGGGAGAAAATGGGGGAGTTAGAACAACAGGGGCCAAATTAAAAGGAGCTATTTCTTAGCGTCCAGTCAGATGAATCCAGATGAGTGGGTTATGCACCTCTACCAGCAGATGGAGAGGGGCCAAACTGATATCACAGTACATATACCCTTGCAGTGACATCAGCCTGCCAGTATTCTCTGTCTCCAGCAGATGGTGGAAGTGCATCTCCCTACTGGGGATTGCTTCATTTTGAAAAAGGAGAAATAAAGATATTAATTCACCCCACTCTCCTGCGATGATACCAAAAGGTCCATCCCACAGTTGAGAATTCCTGAGGTGATTTCCATGGTCTCACAGATGAGTGCCTTGGTCTGGTAGCTGATTTTTCAGCCAGCGTGGACTTAGCTGCTTAAGCTGCTGAAAAGCAGCGGGTGCAAGAAGCCGAGCACGGTGGTGATGGCATATGTCCTGTCCCCCCACAGCCAGAGAACGTCTCTGTACTCAGCCAGGTAAGGCTGAGCTTAGGGAAGTTTTAAAATATATATATATTTACAGAGGCATAAAAGGAGGCTTTTGTAGCTTGGGGCTTCCTCCTTTTTCCCAGTCTCCATGCCCGGCATGCCGTTCTGGCATTCGACCCACTCCATGGGAGCTCAAGGAACATGGGCAGCCTGGTGAATTGAGCTGCCTCTGTAGGCTAAGCCCCACTCTGAGGCTTTTTCCCTGCACGCTGCATGGTTGGCCGCAGTGGCATTTCATACGCTTTCTTAGGCTGCCCTCTACAGGATTGTCGGTTCAACATATACTTCTATCTGTGCGTCCAGTTTTTGGACACTTATTTGGGTCTTGTATTATGTGCGTCTAGGTTAAGCGACTCCTTAAGTAGTCGCACACTTATCTGTGCGCACAGGTTATATTGTGCACTTAAATTGTTTATGGCTCTTATTTTTGGAACGCTTAAGTTTTGGATGCCTAGGCATTGGAATGCCTAGATGTGAGACACCTAAGTATCGGATGCCTAATTTTTGGATGCCTAGGTTGGGCGCCTAGTATTTTTGGACGTACAAAAAAACAAAGCTAGATGCATGCCTCTGGCCACTGCTCAAGCACACTGTCGACCATAATGGCACCTATGCCTAAGAAAAATAAGCACCTTTCTCTTTGCACTGCCTGCATATTCGGGCATCTCAGCTAGGAGTGCCCACTAACTTGTGCCAGCACTGTTTGTAGGTTCAGGGAGAATTGCCTTCCTCTGATTTCGCTAAGCCTGGTTCTTCCCAGCCGGATATAGGCCTGGGTACAGACAACTCAGGGGGGTGCCTGATTTTGGAACTCCCCTAACTAATTCTGCAGCAGGGGATGGTAGTTCAGTGAGTATGCCTCAAGTATCTCCTGGATTAGATGCTCCCAACTTTTCATGGGTAGAGTTTTTCCAGGAATTTCAATCCTTTCTCCAGGTGCAATCTTTAGCCCTCTCTAATACTGCCAGAGCAGAGTTGCAAGTAAGAACCTTGCCGGGACCTACTGTTCAGCACCAGTGTACTACTAGAGCAGCAGCGGGACTTCTCGATTGAGGTCCGGATGGCACGGATGATGACGCCGATCCTGACTCCCTTGAGGATGGTGAAATTCCTCCAGGATTAGAACTGTATAGAACTATGCTATGGTTCTTTTATAAAGATGAACTGCCAGCTCTGATTTCCCAGACCTTGAAAATGCTTGGAATTCCTGGGGCAGACGCTGTGACCAAGCCGAAAAAAAATCCATTTTGGTTTCCTTGCATAAGGCCTCTTGTTTTTTCCCCATGATGGAAGCCATTTAAGAATTAATAGATCTTGAATAGGGCACCCCAGAGGCTAATTTCAAAGGGGTTTGGGTTTTGGAAGGCCTGTACCCTCTAGATCCAGTGGCAAGAGAGTGTTTACATTTTCTGAAGCTAGATGCACTTGTGTGTGCAGTTTCCAAGCAGATCACTATTCCCGTGGAAGGAGGAGCAGCCTTGAAGGATACACATGATAGAAGGATTGAGACTATCCTTAAACAAGCATTTGATGCAGTGGCGATGTCGTTGCAGATCGCTTCTTGTTGTTCCCTGGTGGCATGATCTTGTTTGCTTCTCTCCCAGGAGGTCGATAACTCTGGGGTGAACTCCAGAGCAGTTATGGAGCCAGTTGCTGCCTTTTTGGCAGATGCAGGCTGTGATTTGGTCTGCTCTTCAGCCAGACGAGTGGCTTCCATAGTAGCAGCTAGGCATCAGTTATGGCTGAAAAATTGGTCGGCCGATGCGACCTCCAAGGCTAATCTTACCAAATTGCCCTTTAAAGGCTCACTATTTGGGAGTGAGTTGGAAAAACTGGCCAGTAAGTGGGGCGAATCTCCAGTTCCTCATTTGTCTGAGGATGAGAAGTAGATGCTATGCTCTTTTAACATGAGTGATTGTACTAAAGGATCCAGGCGATTTTGACCCTATAGAGGAACGACCCTTCAGAGAACTTGACCTTTTGGTAGGTCTCAGTCCTTTCATCCCTGACTGCTAACAAGGGGCGTGGGTTCAGCTTGTTCGAGATCTCATTGGATTTGTGGGTCTTGGAAGTGATACGAGAAGGATATGCACTGGAGTTTTGCAGTGTTCCTTGGGACGTGCTCTGCCACATATCAGAGAAGAAGCAGGCAATGGAAACTGTATTGGCAAGGCTCCTCACTCTGAAGGCTGTGGTTCCAGTGCCCAATGTCTCAAGAAAATACGGGTCAATATTCCATTTATTTCATTGTGCCCAAGAAGGAAAGCTCCTTTCATCCCATCCTGGATCTCAAAGGTGTCAACTGTCATCAGCGGGTGATGCATTTTCACATGGAAACATTGCGCTTGGTAATAATGGCCATACATTTGGGGGAATTTTTTTTAATGTAAGGGGTGGAATGATCTAATTTTTTATAGTTTTGCTATATCCTCCAATGTAAAATTCTTAGAATACACTGCTGATTTTTGAGACATGCTGTACAGCTCTAAAAACACTCAGACCATGAGAACACATTGAGGTCAATATTTAGTCAGTATTTCCAAATATTTTCTTTAAGTTACAGGAGGGGGTGGTATCAGCCTTGCTTGCAGTGCTATTTTTTTAAGTGATGGGGGGCAGGAAATGGGATCAGGATCTACAGCCCCCACAATTTTTAAATTATTTTGAGGGGTGGAGGAGAATAAGACCATTGCTGGCCTGTAAAGATTTTTTAAACTTTCCCAGCTATATGCTAAGTAAACATATCCGAATAGCTTTAGACCTGCTCTGTACCATGATCAGACTTACCCGGATAAATTTATCTGGTTAGCAATTAATAATGGTGCTACTTGGCAAAATTTTAGCCATCCCCGCGGAATGCTTCTGATTTACCCCTTTTTTTTTTGTCTAGGTAAGTTGTAGCCGGATAATGACTTATTCAGCTAAAACTTACCTGTTTGGAGGGGCAGGAAATTCCCTGGGTTTGTCTGGCTAAGTCCCCAAGTTAGCCGGACAAACCCATGTAATATTGGCCTCTCTGTTTTTTTCATTACACTTTATCATATTATGCATAAAAGTGCAATATTGCATATATTTCCTTTCTTATAAAGCTTACATTATTCCCTGTAATTTTGTTAACTATATTTTTCTTAATGATTTTTTAAAGCCAATAAAATTTATCATACATTTTTATTGCTGAATAATCTGAATTAAGAAAGTTGATAGACATGTATCCTGTAATTCAGACTGTTACTATGATATCTGTATGATGATTATTTTGGATTTTATTTTTGTTTCTATGGTTTTATTGTTTTATTATACGATTATCTTTTATTATTGTACACAGCTTTCAGCGATTTTGCTTAAATCAGGAAAGTGGTCTATAAATTTTATTAAATAAATAAATAAATTTTCAGTAGATATACTTCAAAAGATTTTTCTTCTCAAAGGATGCATAGCATTAAAATATTTTGACAACTGGTATAGAGCTAAGTAAATGAAGGTGCGGTTTACCTGGGCATCATCAAAGCCTAGGCTAGTGTTTCGCTGATACAGCCAAATGTAGGTGTTGTTTGTGTTGGGACATTTAACCAAAATGTGGCATTAACTGTCAACAAATACCCTGTTTACAGGAAAGTATTGTTAATTTATTATTATTTATTTAGGATTTTTATATACCGACATTCTCGATACAAGTATCAAATCAGGTCGGTTTCCATAAAACAAAACTGTCGCGGATAAGGCGTTACATTAAACAGTGTTTCTGAACATAAGATCGTAAATAATAAATATAAAAATATAACAATATAAAAGTATAAAAGTATATAATAGACAACAATAACTCGTCAAATAACGTGAATAAAAGTATAAAAATAACTAAAAAATGGTGAGTTAAGTTGGGATAAACAGGTAATAGTGATGTTAATATATGCTAAACTTTGCTGACTAAGGGGGTTATTTACTAAAGCTAGCGCACGCGAAAAGGGACGTCCCTTTCTCGTGCGATAGCAAAAAAGGTGCAGAATTGGGATGGCATCTGCCCCGGAAGAGGAGGAGTCGGGGCAGACACTGCGAGGACATCGTGGACAGCGAAAAGGTATGAACCCTTTTCGCTGCCCACTTCGCGCCCCCCCCCCCCCCCCCCTCTGTTAGCGTGAGATTCAGGGAGCCCTGCGACATTTGTAAATCTAGGCCTAAGTTTTTCAAGGAGTTTTCTCTATGATATGTTTCAAATAGATGTGGTTGATATAAATAGTTAAGTCAATGATGAAGTGATTTTCTTGGGAGTTAACACCCTATGTTGTAATCTATCTGCTTATTTGAATTGAGTTTTGCATTTTATTTACCTTAGAATACTGAAGAGTGATCTCAAAAATATGCTTAACCAAGTTGTCTTTTAATTCTTCTTTTAAAGACACTCGCCTTTGAATACTTTCATAGAGCTTCCATAAATGGGCATCTTGAAGCAACTATTCTTTGCTCTCATTATTATATGACAGGAGATTTGGAAAACATTCCTAGAGATCCAGAAAAAGCTATAATGTAAGTAACTAAGTAATCACAATGAAAAATGTTTACTAGCCAGTAATGCTTTAAATTCAACAAAATATTACTTCAGATTTCTCAGATGATTCATTGGCACTAGTGGGCAGAAGCCATTGTCACTAGCCAATCAGAAATGGTAGATAATTGCAAACAAATACTTATGGTATTTATATCAGTCTTCATTTTTACTCTTCACAAATTTTTATCATTTAGCTCTTAGGTTTTTAATTTTCTTTTATTTTCAAAACTTTATTGACAAGTATAGTATAACGATACAAAAAGAGGAATGCCAGATATGAAAATTGTAAGATTGAGAGAAGAGGAAAAATGTGTGGAGGAGAATGAGGAAATAGCAGAAATGCTAAACAGATACTTCTTTTCAGTGTTGACTGAAGTAGGGAGTGGAGGTAGAGGTTGGCAAGGCTACTTATGCGAATGGGGTAGATACAACATAATTTACAAAAGACAGTGTTTGTATGGATCTGGTTAAACTAAGAGCAGACAAATCCATGAGCCAGATGGTATCCATCCTAGCATATTAAGGGAGCACAGGGGCGCGCAGTCCAGATGTATTCCACGCATTAAGAAAGGTGGAAGGAAGGCAAAACAATTACTGGCATGGTTAAAAGGTGAGGTGAAAGAGCCAAAAAAACATCCTTCAAAAACTGGAAGAAGAATCCATCTGAAGAATAAAGGATAAAACAAAAGTATTGTCAAGTTAAGTATAAAACATTGATAGGAAAAGCGAAGAGAGAATTTGAAATGAAGTTGGCCGTAGAGGCAAAAATTCATAATAAAAACTTTTTAAAATACCCAAAGGTAGGCGCTAATTTCTTCCTGCACCGGGAAAGTGCACAGGAAAGCAGTAAAAACTGCTTTTCTGTGCACCCTCTGACTTAATATCATGGCGATATTAAGTCGGAGGTCCCGAAGAGTAAAAAAAAGTTAAAAAAAAATAAAAAAATTGGAAGTTGGCCGGCAGCTGTCGGGTCGAAAACCGGATGCTCAATTTTGCCGGCGTCTGGTTTCCGAACCCGTGGCTGTCAGCGAGCTCGAGAACTGATGCCGGCAAAATTGAGCGTCGGCTGACAAACCCGCTGACAGCCACCACTCCTGTCAAAAAGGAGGTGCTAGGGACGCGCTAGTGTCCCTAGTGCCTCCTTTTGCCCGTTTCTACCGCCGGGCCTCATTTAAATACTGTATCGCGCGCACAGGCGAGTGGCGTTCGCCCACTCTCCCGTGGACTTTACTGAATCGGTCTGTGGAAGTTGAAGTCATCCTATTATTGTGGCTGTAGCAAGAATTGGATTAGGAAGGTATTATGTACTAGGCTCAGTATAGGCTTCTCTGTTACTGATGGCAATCTAATTGATACTAAAGTGGAGATTGTGCTGTGAATTGTTTATAATATTGGGGATAGGTTGGGGATAGGGGTACTGGAGAAGGGGCTAAATAAGAAAAGAGGCAATTGGTTTGTTAATGAGTGACTGAATATGTGAGTGTTTATGTAAATGCTTTTATACACGATAATTTGTAAATCTGCTGTATGGATGTGTTAGATACATTGTATCTGCCTTAGGCTTATGGCATAAAGGCACGTTATCAAATGGAAAGAAATAAATACATTAGTTAGTGGAATCACCAATTCACAGTGTGGGCTGAGTTCTTTGTTCCAGGGTTTGGGTTCACCTAAGGTGGATGTGCCTATGGATTGTCTTTGGTATAAGGATACAATTCATTTGGGGGTAACTCTGTTCATCCACAGAGGAGAGAAGTTTTCATGTCCAATAAAGAGCACTCTCTGAACCTAATCCATAACATCATCTGCTCAACCATTTTCAAAGATCTCAATGACCAGTGCAAGGTTTGGACTTCCAGCAATTTTATGTACCTTAAATAGGGGTTACAGCAATATTTTCTGGTTTTCTCTAGTGATGTTAGTTATTAATGGTTAACTGCTTCTAGATGTTTCTAGAGAAGTGAATTGTCAGATGGTTCCTAGCAAATGTTAATGTTTTATACATGAGCATTTCTTTGACCATCCCTGTGTGGAAAAGCTGATATTTTCATCTGGAAATGATTGAAGAGGAAGCAGGACAATGTTTGAGTAGAAGGCAGAGTCTGCATTGTTGTAAATTCTTAATAAAGAGTTAGCTTTTACACATGGCAACTTGAGAGTTGTTATGCCTTGTCTGATGAAGCCTAAAGTAATGAGGTTTCAGAATGTTTTTCTTTTTCTTTTTTATTTACAGTTGGGTAAAACATGTGGCAGAGCAGAATGGATATTTAGGGCATGCTATTAGACAAGCTCTAGATGCGTACCTGGAAATGTCTTGGTAAGTCTGACATTTATGTTTGTTTTCTGTTTACTAATTAATCAGACCTACTCAAACTAGAGCCCACCCAAGTCTTGAGATAACAAATATGATGAGAAAGAGACTAGTTATATATATTCAAAAGTGATCACCATTATTATTAAGCACCAGAAGTGCATTGTATCTCAAGTCAATACTGGTGTCAGCAAGTCAGATGCAGCAGAACAAAAGTTTTAACACTGCCGGTCTTCTCTATCATTCACCAAACAATACATCATTTTTCTTACAAAAATGTTAACTTTAAATCCATATAAAACTTTGTAAAATTTAAAAGTAATAGCTTCACCAAATAACAATGTCATTAAATTTGAAACAGACATTAGTGAGACATTCCAGATTGATGCTGATATATGTTTAGCCAGTAGGAACTCTGTCAAATGTTCAATACTCTCCAAACTCCAGCCTGGCATCAGCTGATGTTTCGTCCTGAGACTGATTCAGGGGACTCAGATGTAATAATAGGAACTTATCTGTTATCTATAGTTATGGTGCTCAAATGAGAACAGACATCTGTTTCAGTAACTCTGGGATTGTCTTGCCTAATTAATCCGGCCATAAAGACCAGTGGGTTGGACCTCATCTAGAATGCCTGTCTCAGACCATTTAACAAATAGGATTTGCTTTTCTCCGCTGTTATAAAACAAATCATAAAAAATTTCAAACCTTTGAAGTATTTTATTTTCTGTTTAGACAGAGAAAAAAATGGAGTTGAGGGTGAGCACCCAGACACAGGTTAAATATCAAAAAGGCAATCTAGCATTAAAAAATAAAGAAAGAAGAACCAATTAATAATATCCAAACAGATCTTAGGCACCTCTGTTAAAGGTGAATTTTAAAAGCCTGGTGCATGCCAAAACTGGGAGATAGGCACACAAGTCGGGCCAGCGCGCTGAGCAGATTTTAGAAGCCACCTGTGTATGTGCATATTTCCCGCTACATGCACAAATGAAAAGTTTCAAAAAAAGGGGTGGAACGTGGTCGGGGAAGAGCATGGGCGTTTCCGAATTCAACTTGAAATTAGTGCACAAATACTTACGCGGAAAGTGCATGCCGGGGTACCCAGCCGCGTAACTTTACTTCTGCTATGGAAAATGTGCAAGTTGTAAAACAAAAAATGTAGACGGATCGATGGGGCTTTAAAGGTTGGGTCTAACAGGGGAGAAGAGAAGCAAATTAAACTAGGAGGGATTGGAAGTTCTATTCCTTAACTGGGTGAAATGGTAACGAACTGGGAAAACGGATAATGGCATCGACATGCATCTTTTAAAACCCCCCTACTTACGCGGTAAAAGCGGCATTTGCATGCATAAGCATCTACTTAAAATTGTGCGTACATGTGTGCGATCAGGCTATTTCATAACATACGGCATATCTGCGCATATATTATAAAACGGCCGCGACCCCAGTTTGGGCTGACTATCACGCTCACATGTGCGCCTGCACGCAAGTTTAAAACTTATTGTATTAGTGTACACACTCATGCTCAGGGTAATGAGAAACCAAGAGAAACATAATAGAGAAAAACATTCATATAGGGGCAGATTTTAAAGCCCTACGCGCAAAGTCCCAGGACGCGCGTATGTCCCGGGGCTTGAAAAAAGGGGCGTGGCAGGGGCGCTCCGGGTGCGTGGCCAGAGGCCTCTGTAGGGCCGCTAGCCGGGGGATCGCGTGCTGGCACTCGGCCGGCGCGCGCAACCTACACTTGCCCGGAGGCAGGTGAAACTTGTAAAATAAAGGTTGGGGGGGGGGGGGTTAGGTAGGGCTGGGGGGCAGGTTAGGGAGGGGAAGGTGGGGCAAAAAAGAAACAACTAGAGAGGGACTCCATCTGTAGAGAACTAAACAATGAAACTAAATCCTAAATGTTTCGAACTGAACACAGTATCAGAAGAAATGCTCCAAGATTTAATCTACTGCCTCCCGCCATGCAGTGGGCCCCACAGTATCAGAAAACAATGCTATCCCTCAATCATTTTCCAGTTCAGTTATATATTGCCTCTCAACTCCATTTAGCAACTGAAACATTGGCCTTTGTTGGGGGTTCATAAGCAATAAGTACTGCACGGGGTTTATAAACTGTAAGCATTACACGAGAATGTTTACACATCAATTACAGTGCAAATAAAATAAGTAAAATTTGATTTGGGTAGATGTTGGTTTTTAAAAAAAATGTTTTTGTAAAATTATTAAATGGGGTTGAAAGCTGGTAAATGATTGAGCGATAGCGCTGTTTTCTGATACTCCTTGGGGCCCATTGCATGGCGGGAGGCAGTAGATTAAATCTTTGCATATTTTTTCTGATACTGTGCTCAGTTTGAAACATTTAGGATTTAGTTTAATTGTTTAATTTTCTACTGATGGAGTCCCTCGCTAATTGTTTCTTTTTTATAAAATTGCCCACCCAATATGGGAGTAAACTTACCTGTAAATGTAAGTTTACTTGAACTGAGCGGAAGTGTTTCTGGTGATGGAGTTGGGGAGGGGTTTGGATTTAAGTGTATCCCTTATAAAATCTGGCACTATGCACAAACATTTTTAGAAAAATCTGTGCACACCAAGTCTCATGCTTATTTCATGCAGAACATTTTTGGGGGGATAATTTTCAAAGTAGACTTATGTGCATAAAACTGCTTTAAAAACTGGTGTAACTTGGGTATGTTTTTGCAACTTTCCTATGTGGGCTGTTCAGATATATTTTTGCAAATAGGGAGAGTAATTTCCAAATGTAATTAAAATGTCCAAAATATGTATTAAAAATCTTTCTGATTGACATGTCAGACAATCGGACAGTGTATATCACGAAACTGCAATATCAAAGCTGGAAAATGATTGCTCTGAGATTAGGCAGGGGTGACTTGATCATTAGGCAGGGTGAGGCAATCATCTCAGACAGCAAAACTTTGGGGTGGCAGCAAGTGAACCCCAAATTATTCTTGCAGGGGCTGCCTTATTTGCCAAGAGAGTCTCTGTTGGCAGGAAGTGAGTCACATGGCCCAGTTTATTAGCATTAGCCCTCATTAACAGTAAGACTATATTCCACCCCAGCACCACTAGGCCCCAGTATGCAGAACAGCCACTGGTGAGGAGGCCAGGCTTTGCCAGCAAAAGAAGACCCGACTGGACCTAGCTACTGAGGAAGAGAAGGGAGGGAATGAGAGAGAAAGGAAGGAAGTGAGGAGAAAAGTGAATAAAAGGCAGGTTTGAGAATGGGAATGAATGAGAGGGGTGAAAGAAGGGTGCTGAGTGGGGTGAAGGAAGGAAGGGAAAAAAGGGCAGAATGGTGAATGATTGGGAAGGATAGAATATGAGGGTAAAGGGTGTGAATGGAATAAGAGGGAAAAGTGGAGAGTGGATGAGAGGGAACGGAGTGAATGTAAGGGGAGAAGGGTGAGTGAGAGGGTAGAGAGAGAGAGAATATGAGGGGTGAGTGAAGGGAAGGGACATAAGACCCATGCACCAGTGTGGTTCTCTCCTCCCCTATCAGAAGGAACAACCTAGAGTGGTGATGTCCTAATTTGCCAATAGGAGGAGGAAGAGGAAGAAGATGCTGGATGTGAGAGACGTTGAGGATGTGAGTGGGAAGGGAAGGAAAGGGGAGAAGGAGGCTATAGGTGAGAGGAAGGAAAAGGGAAGGGAAGGTGGAGTCATTCCTGGCATTACTGGGTAGCACAACTGGGGGCAGTGGTGAAAGAGAGGAAGAAGCCAGGTGAGGTCACCACAGCCAAAGAAAATAAGGAGAAAAAGAGAGAGAGGGCCAGCAGCCATAAAAACTATAAAGCCCATCCAACCTGCAGCAAAAGAAAGGAAGGTGTGAGAGGGGCCCTGGCAAGAGTGACTGTGTGTGTGTGTGTGTGTTTGTGTGTGTAAGAAAGAGAGGCAGCATGGGTGCATTTGTATGAGAATAAAAGAGATGGAGAGAACGTGTGAGAGAGCATATTTGTGAGTAGGAGAGAGAAGGAGGAAGCTTGTAAGTATGCATATGAATAGGAGAGAGGGAAGAAGCATGTGAGGGAGAGCATGCATATAAGCATGGAAGGGAAGGAGCAGGTGTGTGAGAGTGAGAGAGAGCATATGTGTGTTAGACTGTATTTCTGAGAGAGAGAAGACAGTTTATGCACCCCGCTAAAAGTCCACCACAATCTCAGGGTGACTGGAAACCAAATGTTCTCTGGTATGGAGAATAAGAAATATTTTTTATTGCTATCAGTTTTAATTATTGGGTGTTATTTGATATGTCTTCTGTTCTGAAATATTTTATTGGTGTTTGGGAAATTTTTAAAAAATGTTATGTTTTAAATTATTGAATGTTTTATTTGTCAGCTGTTTTATAAACTTATTATTTATTTTAGAGTAAAGTAAATAAAATATGGTCTTGCCTGCTCTTACCCTTTTAAGCCTGGATACCCCAGATGATGCCCTCCTGCTCATGGGTTGTTACACACACGTTACATTTATTATGTCTATAATATATGGGGTATATTTTAAAACCTCGGCGCATGTAAATCCCGGGGTTTACATGCGTGGCCGGGCCTTATACGCTGGGCCAATTTTCAAATGGGCCCGGCCACGCGCTCAAACCCCGGGTCACGTGTAAATGACTTGGCTTTAAAATGGGGTGGGGCGGGGCTAGAGGTGCCCGGCACAGCGACCATTTGCCGCTGGGCCATGGGATCGCGCACCTGCAGGGTGCCGGCGTGCGCAACTTGCTCCTGCTCCTTGTTAGGAGCAAAAGGTAAAACAAATAGGGCTAGATTTTAAAAGCCCTGCGCGCATAAATCCTGCCTGATTTATGCGCGCAGGGCACTCGCTCGCCTATTTTGCATAGACCACCGGCGCGCGCAAAGCCCCGGGACGTGCGTAAGTCCCGGGGCTTCGGAATAGGGGCAGCAGGGGGCGTGTCCGGGGTCGGGGGCAGTCCGGGACGGGTCCGGGGGCGTGGCGACGGTTTGGGGGCGGGCTGGGAGGGCGGTCCTGAGTCCCCCGGCACTGCGGCCTGTGCCGGGGGATGCTGAGGTGGCGCGCGCAAGTTACACCTGCTTCAAGCAGGCGTAACTTGCCCAACAAAGGTAGGGGGGGATTTAGGTAGGGCTGGGAGGAGGGGTAGATAGGGGAAGGGAGGGGAAGGTGGGGTGACACAAAAGGAAAGTTCCTTCCGAGGCCGCTCCGATTTTGCGAAAAATTTTGCGAAAAATGGCGCCGCCGTACGGCAACACGATTCGACTGCAGGAGGTCGTTCCGGACCCCCGCTGGACTTTTGGCAAATCTTGTGGGGGTCAGGAGGCCCCCCCAAGCTGGCCAAAAGTCTCTGGGGGTCCAGCGGGGATCCGGGAGCGATCTCCTACGCTCCTGACGTCGGGGGACAAAAAACAAAATGGCGCCGGCGCTACCTTTGACCTGTCATATGACAAGGCAAAGGTAGCGCCGGCGCCATTTCTACAACGCACTGGAGGTCCGAGAGTAAAAGATCACACCGGGACCCTTCCTCTGGACCCCAGGTAATTTAAGGCATTTTGGGGGGGTTCAGGAGGGTGGGGGATTTATTTTAAAGGGTCGGGGTGAGTTTTAGGGATGTTTTAGTGTGCCGGTTTTCGATTTACACGATTTACACGATATTTAAAAAACCCAAACTGCGACGATCCGATTCCCTCCCCCTCCCAGCCGAAATCGATTGTTAAGACTATCGATCACACGATTCACATCTCTACTATTTTATAAACTGTGCGGCTCCATCCACACTGTATGAAATACAGCTGTAACTTTAGACACGCCAACTTGCATGCATACGTGCTGACTTACCCTGACTACTGAAAATAACCCTCATTGAGCATTGTGAAGTTTTGAAAATGGAGCACCTTGTGTTCAAATTTTGCTTATACTGTTGCTTCAATCTGTTTCAGGCATGAAGCACTGCTGCACTACGTTTTAACTGCAGAGACAGGCATCGAAATGTCACAGACAAACTTAGCATTCCTCTGTGAAGGGAGGCCAGTAAGTCAACTCACTGGGAAGCTCTGCGTTTGTACATTGAGCGTTGTCTTTGTGTGATATTGCCAGATGATGTAAATTGATACAATCGTTCTTCTTCCAGGAGCTAGCAAAAAGATATTTAACCACTGACTGTATGAGGAGATACTATAATTTTTCAGTTTACCAGGTCAATGCTCCCACATTTGGTATGTATACATTAATTTCTTTTAATTCAAATATCGGAATCATATTTTCTTATTGATATGGCATGTACTCAAGAGACATGTTAAGTCTCATAAAAGTGTAATTGGAGACCCGAAACTGCTGAACTAAGTAACTTACTAGCCAACTTTAACTTACTGTTCACGCTTCTTGAGTCCTGTGTCATATCTAAAGAAGGGCCCCACAGAACTTTGATGGTTCAGCTACCGTAATACCTTTGGACTTGTAGCACGTAAAATTTGTAGGGTTCCCGCAGGATTGCAAGCTCATTTTCAAAGAAGCTCCCCACAGAGTTTCTGTTTGAAAAATGCAGCCAGCATGTACAATGCAGGGTATTTCTTTACTGTCTACTTTGCTCCTGCATTGAAGCAGGTGAAAAGTATATGCCTGAGAGTATGCACGATGATCTGGAAATGTAATCATTGTGCGTCCTTTCCTTTCTCTGACCTAATCCCGCCTTTTTTTTTTTTTTTTTTAATGCCGGTAACAGTTCATGTACTTTTACTTGCCTATGAGGGTGGAGCAATTTTCAAAACTGATTTTTCGCTTAGATAAATGTGTTTATTTTCCTGAAATGTTTCAATTATTGTTCCCTTTGTTCTTCCCTGGAAGTCCCATGAATGCACAAAAGAAATCCATGTTAGCAAAAGAGTGCCAGCGTTACTTTGAATCCACCTAACTCTTGCTGACTGTCGTGCAACAAACTCTGAACCATGTCATAAAGCAGTGTGTGGGCGATGTAATCTGTGACCACTCCAGAGTGTGCAGGGGACTTTCAGGGAAGTGTCTCCCATTAAACTGTATAATTGATTATTCAGGGCACTGACGTCTGCTGGCCATGCATGTTTTTGAAAAGTAGAATACATAAAGGGCAAAATTTTTCTTTTGCTGCAATTTTCCGATGATGCCTTAGTCTAGTTGGTCAGTATATAGTTTCAGCAGTGGTGTGGGCTGACCATTTAAATGTTTAGAAATCACACAGATGTAATTTATCCTTTTCTTTATCTGGAAAATCACATGCTGTGGCTCAAGAAATTACTAAACATTTTAGTGGCTGGTAAAGCGTGCCAGTAGTTTAAGTGACCTTTTATATTGAGTCCAATTATCAAGTGGGCTATGTTGCTTGTAGGTCTGCAAGCCTATTTTCAAAAGGAATGTTCCTGAGAATTGTCCTTTTGAAAATACCGTGCCACAGGAATTTTCTTTTTAGCACTTGCAAAATATGTGAAGTAAACAATGCACGTACTTCGCTGGGCCTATGCCCAGCCCACTCTTTTATCTGTGGGGAGAAATTTGTGCGCTATGGACATCTTACCTATTTTTCCCCACTTAGCGAGAGGAGGGGGAAAATTTCAAAGGTTTTTTTTTCCTCCTGGGTAAACATATATTTTTACCCACAGCAGTCCCTTTGGAAAATTAGCCCCATTATCCTGTGTGCATATAGGTATCTTCTGTCATGTGGAGGTACTCTTAAGCATTATATTTTTTTTACCTTTCACAGCTTATCTGAAAATGGGAGACATCTACTATTATGATCAGCAAAATCAGTCCAAGGGCATTGAACTATCAGCATGGATGTACACTCAGGCTGCTTCACAGGGAGATTCACAGGTATGCAACAACCGAAGAGAGGCTTGTAGGCTTAATATACCAGAAGACGTGTAAAGCACCATTCCAATACAAGTGAGCAAAACATCGCTTAGATAGAAGCATTTCCACACAGATGGGCCAGATGTATAAAGCATTTTTCCCGTAAACAATGAATTGAAACAAGTCTTTAGTACATTTGGCTTAAATAACTGGATGGGCCTTGCAGTGTTTAGCTGCCAACATAGTCTCTGTTTTATCCCTCCCTTCCCTCTCGTCTCTCATCCCTCCTTTTCCCTTCCCCTCTCATCCATTCTTCCCTTCTTTCTCGTTCCTCCTTTTCCTCATTATCCTTTTATCATACCTCCCTACCCGGCCATGTCTGATCCCTCCTTCCCCCTTCCCTTCCAGTCTTATCCTTCTCCTCCTGCCCCAAGGCTCTCCCTGCCTATCCTCTCCTGTAAAATGCTTCTGTCTTTCTCTGTCCTCCTGCCTGTCTACTGGTTGTTCCTGCCTTTCTCCTTTCCCTCCCTAAAGCCTGCCTGGTCACAGGGTGGCTTTCTTCAATAAAGAATTTCCCTAAGGTACAAAGTTGAATTTCCATACTGAACAGGTCTCCAAGGAGTTATCAGTTATCAGTAATAATAATAATAATAATAATATAACTTTAACTCCTTGTGGTTAAACTTTGAAGGCCTCTCTTGGGTGAATATCCTGACAGCGCATTTCTGGAGTCTGACTGCACAAAGGCTTCCAAATAAAGTGACTTGCCCAAGTTCCCACAAAGAGTCTGTGATAGAGGGGATTTAAATGTGTCTGTTAGGAGTCCAGTGATCTACTAGACCACCTCTTGCGTCATTGCAGAGATTAAATAGGTGCAGTATGGGAAACCAAATTCATTAATATTTTTCCAGTGAGTACGGCAGGAAATCGATAGCATTAGAAAATATTACAGTATGTGTAAAACAGTTTATAAGAAAAATAACGGTTTTGGCTGTTTGCTACAACACTGTGTGCTTGTTCTTGTTCTAGTATACTGTGTTTTTGGTTTCTGTCATGTTTATACATATTCTAGGGTTTCTTCAACTTGGCCATGCTTATTGAAGAGGGCAATGCCTTACCAGACCACATTCTAGACCATTTAAAAATTGACACCACCCTTCGCTCTAGCAACATCTCCATCCTTCTAGAGCTGTATGAAAGGTGAATTCATTTTGTATTTTTTCCTTTTTATCAGACTGCATTAGTTACATGCTTTAAGCTTTTGTCAAATTCTTGAACTCTTTACCCTGAATTAGGATTTTCCTAACTTGGTACAATAAACTAAAATGGACATGTTCACGAAGGAGTTTGGGTTGAAGAGGTAGGCTCATGTTAGAGGCAAGAGAAGGGAAGGGATGAGGGAGTTCCTAGTTTATGCAGAATTTATTTTCATCTGCAGCATGCACCTCATCTCAGTCGGAGTAAGCTTATTGGTCCTGGAGAAAACTGAAATCATATGATTTTTTTTTTTTTTGGGAGCCATTGTAAAAAGGATATAATTCTTGATCTTTTGAGACTACACAGGACCACATCTGAAGAAGGGATCCGTGTGGTCTCTAAAGCTTGGGTACTACAACATCTTTTTATGTTAGTCCCTTTCTTTTTCCGCAGATATTTTCTATAACCATATTGTAGGTTTTCATATTTTTTTATTGGACCATTTGGTGCACCCAATTGGACCATTTGGTGCACCCAATTGGCCCATTTCTGCTGTTACAGGACTCATTAAGATCTCAAAGAGGAAGAGCCAAATGTACGTGCCAGTGATTTTTGTTTGTGTTGCTTGGTATATTCTTCTGCTTTCACCAGTGGGGCTCTGGTGTGCTCACGCAAAAGGAATTCATCCTAGTTAAGTGCATCAAATCTGCATTCTGCCCAAAAGATCTCCAAAACCTTGTGAGGTAGGTCAAAAAGCTGTGCTGTGATGTCCTGCGAAAAGTGAGGAAACTAAATGCAGGAATTGTCTTTTTATTTGTAGGTGCCGGACTCACAGTGACCAAGATTCAGTTAGTCCATGTTCATTAACTCTGCTATATTTTAACCTGAAGGTTGCCTGGAATAACGTTTTGCAGTCTGCTGTGGTATGTTGCCAATATGCAATATCCTGCTGCTGTTCATGCTGTGCAATTCCAATAAATTGTTCAAGAATGTTGTAGAATGACCCCCAAACTCTGACCTTTTTTGCAGGTTTATGTTTTGGGAGCCCTTCTTTTGTCAGCTCTGATTGCGTTTGTGGTGCAGTATTTTCATTGCTTGTCAGGTAATGATTTAAATGTTTCCAGTCACAAAGTAGAACATAACAATGGACATCAGCAGATAAGGACAATTTGTCCTGCTCTAGCTATGTCATCAACCTTCCTTGCCATTACTATTTCCCTCAGCGCTAAGGAGATCTCCCAGTTGTTAGCTTTCTGAGAAAATTTTTACACGGGTAAATAGTGAGTTGCTCACATAAATCAGGCATCTGAAGATTGCCATCTCTTAGTGTGGCAAAAAATACACTCATACTTTTATCCACATTAAGAGGAGGCATTCCTGGGGATGTGTTTTGATAAGGAGAAGAAAATAATGTGCATGCTGTGATGCGGATAGATTACATTTACAAGCATGAAATCTAATGTAGTCACAGAGCTATCAGTTCATATTAGAAGAAAGATTGATAATAAGCAAATTATGGCTATGTTTATCAAAATATTCACTCAACTCATTTTATACCATTCTTCATAAAGCATTGTCACAACTATAGGCTGCTCCATACTTCATAAGTTTGTAGTATTTCAGTAGTAATAAAAATAGTCACAATCCTCAAGAAATTAAGGTCTTGTTAAATAAAGTGGAGGAAAGTGTTTGTGGTTGGTGGACTAATTTTTTATGTTTTAGGCACATTATACATTTTTAATTGTAAAGGGAATTTTAGACACTATTTCATATGACACAAAATTATACCACTGATGGTAGATGATTAAATCATCCAAATTTAAGCCCATAAGTATAGTTGAGCTAGTTGTAGGATTACTCAAAGTGAGCAGAGAGTTTATAAAAAAAAAAAAAAAATTCTAAATTTGTTACTAGTAGCTTTCTCATGATAAGACAACCTAACTTGTTTGATTGACGTAGACGCTAACTTTAAAACAAGTGTGCATGTGCCCACGTATGCAAGAATTTTAAATGATCTGCGCAAGTGCGCTTGTGCCACTTAAAATATGCATAGCACATGTGTGTGCTCCTAATTTTAAGCGGTTATGTGAGGAAGGATGTGGGTTTCTTTCCTTAGAACTTGTCTGTGTTTACAGGCATAAGTGAGCACATTTTGAAACATGAGCACGTGAAGGAAATAACCAGTTTGACCACTTAGTCCACCAGCTTGCCCAATCTATCTCTAGGTCATAAAGACCCCTCTGGTTCTTCAGGCTGCACTCCCACCAGTTTCCCAGTCCCCTCTCCCAGTCAGTTTTTGGCTAAAATGAATTTTTTTCTGACTTTTATATCTGAAAAAGAGCAGAAGTAAATAAGCACAGGTAACAGTCCCACACGTGCTGCATTTGTTGGTTTTAAAATCGGGATTTATGTGCATAAATGTTGGCCCCACTCCAGAATAACCCTGAGCCGCCCCAATATCCACCCCCTTTTTTTTCACGTGGTCTGTTGCTCATGCATGTACATATTCACGCATAATTTTCCAGTTTTAAAATAAGAGCTGCTCGCATTCTGCCCATATGCTCGCATATATGGGCCTTTTAACGCGAGCATCTCTTTTAAAATTCACCCCATAATTTTTTGTAGAATCATATTTTGCTTCTTTTCTTCTGTCTTTGTAAATAAAGAGGAGATATATTGAAAAGTGCACAACCCTCTGGTTTGAATTGCAGTCACCTTCAGTTTATACCTTAGAAGCCATTAACAACAATGAGAGTGCAGTTACCTCTAAGATGGAATGCAACAACAAATATTTATCCACCAGCTTAGTACATTTCATGTGGGGAAGGGAAAGGATGATGGCAAGCACAGTTAAGATAAGAACTAGAAAGATGCTAGTGCTAGTGAGCAGCATTTAAAGATGGACATTTGTTTTTCTCTTCTCACACCAATAATGCTCATGTTTGAAAAGTCATGATGCTACTCAAAAAAAGCATCCAGTTTTTTTGAACAAAAGACTCAGCCTTTTGGTATGGATTTAAGACCTAGCTATGCTTAGCTGATTTCCTCAGTTACACGGCAGTATGAACAAGAAAATGGCAAACACATCATACGAGGGGGGCAGTGCCAACACTTGTGTACATAAATTGCTATTTTATAAGACTTACACACTTATATTTGCCAACCTTCTTGCTTAATTTTACACCTGCTAATTATCTGGTGTAAGTGATATTAAACATAATTATTGTGTAGTACTAACTGGATAAGCAATCTGGGTGAATTGGGGGACTCTAGGCTGAAGAACCAGGAAGAGTTTGAAAACTTGGAGGACTGAGTGAACTTTTGGACTAATTGGTAAACTGGTTAATTTCATTTACAAATGAATGTTTTAAAATTGACCTTCTTAAGCAAGTATTTTGGGACTTGCACAAGTAAGTCCTACATTACTTTCAAGCCTAAAATATATGTGCTTATATTTTTAAAATAGTTAGGAAAAATACAGATGTTCAATGCATTCATATATATGGTTTCAATGCATTGTATTTATTCGCACATAAGCATACATACACATGTATATCAGGGGGTAAAAATACATGCATGCGTGGGTTATAAAATATTATGGTAAAACTATACGTGGCCATATATGTGCGTATCTGCCACCACGCGTACTTGTTTGAAATCCACTTAAGTTCAAACCCCTCCCCAACTCTGCCCCCAGATATACCTTCATTTGATCTGGGTAAACGTATGCGTGAACAGAACAAACATGCATAAGTTTACCTGCATAATGGGCAAAACTTATTGGCAAAGAACCTGGACCTCAACATGGAGAGTAGACTACTGACGAACAGGCTGTGCCAAACTGCATGTTCAGGCAAAGCCACTGCTTAACTGGATGAGTTGGAATTTATCCAGATAAGTGACCCGAATAACTGCTCTGCACGTATACTTTTACTTCTTACTTTAAAAATATACATAGGGAGATTTTACACACGTTATTTACATACATTTACCCCACCCCACCCCTCCCCACGTAAGTCGGCTTTTATGTGTAATAAGTCAGTAGATTTTACAGCATGTGCATGTGTAGAAAATTACCAGTTTTACCAATTAGTCCACTAGTTTTCCCAGTCCATTTGCAGGTCATCAAGACCCTTCTGGTTCTCCAGCCTGAACTCTCCCCCCTGTTCTCCCAGACTCCCCATCCACTTAGTACCGCACAATAAAGATGTTTGAAATCACTTACACGAGATAATAAGCAGGTGTAAATATATGCGAGTATTCTGCCAAATCTACATGCGTAAGTCTCTTATAAAACAGTAACTATTGTCCCCACCCCAGAACGCCCTTAGACTGCCCCTTTTATACATGTGTATATTTACGTGTGAATCCTATTTACATGTATATATTTGAGCTTTATAAAATAGCATATACGCGAGTACATACTGTTTTCACATATACAGGCTGATTTGGATGTGCGTAACATTTTGAAAAATCACTTTTTAGATCCTTGGAAGAATAGGTATAGGGAAACAGAGGGCTGCCTGGTACCTGAATGAAAATATCTGCCATCTTAATCTGTACTGCTCTTTGGGGTATGTCTTCCTTGTCAAATAGAAGATGCTGTGGACCTCTTTGAACAATGAAAAGAGGAATTTATTAAATATTGAGCTCCCTTAATATCAGGTTGAGTGAGGGAAGGGTCATAAGGTATAGGTATAGTAGTAGTGAGTTCTTGACTCAGAAATCGGAAGGAGAATCAACTTTCAGATAAGATAGAAGACAACTACCCAAGTGAATCGTGCTTTGATAATAAGGAAGTGCTATCCAAACATAAAGAACTTTATGAACAGTTCTTACCACTAACCACAGTTGTGAAAAACACAGCCAGTAGGTATGCCTCCCATGTTAGCTAAAATAAGGCAGGAGCAACTGTGTACATGATACAGACCTACAGATACCTGAAAGGTTTTAATAATGCACGAACCTCTAACTTCTTCCATTGGAAAGGGAAACAGTAGGAGTCATGAAATGAAACTTCAGGGGGGGGGACTTAGAATCAGCATCTAGAAATATTTCTTCACACAAACAGTGATGAATACCTGGAATGCTTCTGGAGGAAGTGGTGAAGACAAAAACAGTCAAAGAATTCAAAGGTACATGGGAAAATCACCGTAGATCCCTAAAAGCTAGAGGACAGAAATAAAGAAAAGAGTGCATGAGGATAACCCACTCGGTGCGACAGTTACTACCTTTATCAGAACCTCAACCAATAAGCCTTGATACATTTGATGCAACTGCAACATCACACACTGCTTTGACAGTGGGGGGAGAATAAGGGAATTTAATTTAGATGACAACCAAGACAAGCCCTGACTTTTATGGTCTAGGGGTACTGATATGCAAACATAAGGGAAAAAGCACAGGACTGCTTCTGTGGCCAAGTCCAAAAGCAAAGCAAGTCAGCATTGCTGGAATTTTCTGGAAGGCTTCTCACCCAGTAAAAATGTTGCTAAAAAGCAGTAATTTTTTATGGGGTTGACAATTGCTTGGTTTTTAATTGTAAATATTTAAAAAATCCTTATCATAAGGATTCGAGGTAACAGTACGAACTACCCTTAAGAAAAACCTGGGGTGACCTACATGGTATGGTAGATATTACCAAGAGAAGCATGCTGGGCAGACTGGATGGACCATTTGGCCCTTTTCTGCTGCTATTACTATAGGGCCAATTCAGTAAAAACCGCAGGAGAGCCGGCGCTCCAAGGCGAGCACTCGCTCTCCCGACACGCGCCCAGGCCACTCTCCTGGGCGCGCGGTTTTGTATTCAAATGAGGGCCCGTGGTAATAAGGAGGTGCTAGGGACACTAGCATACCCTCTTCCCTACCAAATCTCCATATTTATTAGACTTATATTTGGAATGTGATCCTAAGGGGCATATAGCATCCCATATGTAATTAAACCACCTTCATTCCCTCCTCTGCTCCCTGTATACCCATAAAGTTCCAAGTTACTTCCCTGCCCCTTCCCTTCCCTCCCACCCGTTATAATATCAGTTACAATGTAAAGCCCTTTTGGCTGAATTTGCTGTTATCTGGAAACCGATGTGATGTCTCGTTCGAATGTCGGTATAGAAAAATGTTAAATAAATAAATAAATATGTACAAGCTTATTAAACGTCTTAGTCAGCTACCTTAAAATCCTTACACAGCCTACGGTCCTCTGATTTGGAGGAATCACCCTCTACAGAGGTTTGGAATCATGTATGGAATGTTTCTATATGCATATCCCTCTCTTCTAGTTTGACACAAACATCCTTTTTTATCATGCATAGAGCGGTGTGGACCCCATGGAAATTATACAGGGCCGGACTTACTAAAACCCATGATTGTTGGACCTGTTCCGCACCTCAGGCTGCCCTACAACATATGCTGTATTCTTGCCCTTATGTACACGCCTTTTGGCTCCAAATTTGGTCGACTGTGTCCAATATATTACACTTTAGGTGCCTACTCTCCTATAGTATTATAATTCTTAAAGGTGCATACCCGCATCTCCCAATTACCACTCCTCAACGTAAACTTTTGGATTTTTTCCTTACAGTTGCGCAATTTAATATTTAATCTAATTGGAAACGAGGGGATATGTTATCGGAACATCTGTGGTAGAACTCTGTTAATCTGTATTGCAAATATGAAAAGGCCATGGCGGTCAAGTGTAACCAGCTCACCGCCTGGTCTCAAGTCTGGAAGCCACTAACTGCTTATTTAGCTTCTAAATGATCAGCTTACCACTTGTAACAGACCTATCTATTTCCGTAATATAGATGCACCTCTCTCCCTCCCCTCCCCCCCTACTTTTCTTCTTTCTCTTTTCTTTTCTTTTTTTTTCCTCTACCTTATATACTCTCCCTTTACCTTGCCTATTTTCTCTTCTTTTCTTTTTGTCCACTCCATTATGCTCTCTTCTTATCTACTATACTATCACTATCTCTTTTCTACTATTTATTTATTTATGTATTTATTTAGTGATTTTTATATACCGCGGCATGTTAATAACATCACCTCAGTTTACAATAAACAATAATTAGCAACAAGCTTTACAGACAATATTAAATAATGTGAACATATCATATATCATAAAACATCATTTATAAATTAAACACAAGTTAAGAACAAAGAACACATAAATAAATTAAACACAAATAAATTAAACACAAGTTAAGAATAAATAAATTAAAACACAAGTTAAGAACAAAGAACAATTAAACTAAAGATAATAATATTCTAATGTTAATGGCAATTTTAGATGATAAATGGGCAGTAAGAGACAATTAAAGTAAAAATTTAGCAGCGGTATAACATCAATGGGCGGTGATAACTACTACTTTCTCTGGCTTAATGACCCCATGCTCAGATTCTCGTTTTGTAATGCCATTTGTTAGACATCTTCTATATAAGTGCCTGGATAATATGTACTAGGGATGTGAATCGTTTTTCTAACAAATTGAAATATCGTACGATATTTCTAAATTCGTTAGAAATCGTAAAAATCATTTTTCGGGTTAGTGCGCACTAACTCATGTTAGTGCGTACTAACAAAAAACCGTTTTATTTTTGTTACTTTGTTACTTTTTGTTATTTTTTTCACTAAAAAAAAAAACCCGGGGAAACGTGGGAAAACAATTTTTTCCCGCAGACGATCCTGAAAGCGGGAACGATCAGGCACCCAATTCACATCCCTAATATGTACCTATTTTTTTTTCATTCTTGTTTTGATATCCAATAGTCTGTACTTTTTTTTATTTATGGTATTACTTGCAATGCTTTTTGTCTGCTACTTCTTTTAAATTGAATAAAAAGATTTAAACAAACAAACAAAAAAAATCTATCAGATTTGTCTGTCAGGACCTACCTCTGGTGAATCCATACTGCCTTGGATCCAGCAACTCACCGGATTGTATAGTTCATTATTCTGCTGAAGGAAAGAGTATCCATTAATTTTCCCACCACTGAGGTGAAGCTAATCTGCCTGTAGTTTCCAACCTCCTCTCTGCTTCCACTCTTGTGAAGCAGGACCACCACCACTCTTCTCCAATCTTGCAGCAGCATTCTTGTTTCCCGGGATCTATTGAACAGGTTTTTCCATGACCTGCCACCACATCTCTGTGCTCCCTCAGCATCCTGGCCCTATGGCCTTGTCCACTTTTAGTTTTCCTAGCTCTTCCCATATATTCTCTTCTATAAACAGAGTTTCATCTACTCCACCCCTATCTACATTCTTCTCAATCAGCAATGGTCATTCTCCAGAGTCTTCTTTAGTGAACACCAAATTGAAGTATTTGTTTACTATTTCCCCCATTTCTTCGTCTTTCTTCACACATTGCTCCTTATCGCCTTTCAATTTCACTATACCACTTTGGGCTTTCTTTCTTCCTCTGATATATTTGTCACCTCGCTTTACCTCTTTGGCAGTCCTTTCTTTCATTTGACCTTTTGCTTTCCTGATTTCTTTCTTAGTCTCTCTCAGTTTCATCAGGTATTCTTCCCTGTGGTCCTCTTTTTGGGATCCTTTATACTTCTGAATTCTGTTTTTTGCTTTATTTTGTCAGCCACCAGACCTGTGTTGTAAGCTGTTGTTGCTGGTTCAGAGCTGAAGTCACAAATGAATTCACCCAGAAGCAGGCTTGAGCAGGAGACTGGGGTTTGCAGGCCAGGAGTTCAAAATTCAGAAATAAGTTCACCCAGAAACAGGCTTTAGTAGGAAGCTAAACTTATAGACCAAAAGTTGGAGTCCAGAACAATTTCACATGGAAACAGGCTTGAACAGGAAGGTGCACTTGAAGACCAGAAGCTAGAGTCAGGAACGAGCTGCCCTTTTGAAAGAAACAGATTCTGTAGCAAGAGGCAAGTCAACCTTTAGGTTGGTGCAAACAGCTTCCTGCTTCTCAGTAAGCCCGTTTAGCTGAACCTCAGCTGTCCAGGGGTGCAGTCTAAAAGCCTCTCTGAACTGGTCTTCTTTCCTACTGTTTCTTTCTGCTTCAGGTGCCCAGCTGGTCTGAGAGTTAAAACTCCCATCCTGAACGCCAAATTTGACTTTAGTTCAAGCCCCAATAACAGGCTAGGACTCTTCATCTTGGAGAAGAGACCTCTGAGAGGGAATATGATAGAAATGTATAAATTTATGTGTATTGTGGAAAAAATAATAGGGAACAGTTATTTACTCTATCAAATAATACTAGGACTAGGGTGCACTCCATGGAACTAACTAGTAGAAGGTTTAAAACAAATTTAAGAAAATATTTCTTCAGTCAACACATAAATAATAGAATTTGTTACCACATAATCTGGTCAAGGCTAGTTTAAAATAGTTTAGGCAAGTTTTTGGGATACATTGTCAATTATTTGAAAGAAAGACTGTGATGCGTCCACCTCTTAAGTATGCATGGACTTTATCACAAAAATATAATTTTGTCTCTCTGAAGTGCAGTTAATTTTCTCACAATAATGTGTTTGTGAAGCAGTGCACTCACTTTATAGATAAGGAGCTTTTTTGCATAAGGTTTTATCTCATTACCTCAAAAGCATGGTTTTTCTATTTAAACTCACACAAACTAAAGTATGCTGTTAGCATACAAACACTTGGCTTTCACGTGCTATTTTATACCTGTGTGGTCACTTTTGCAAGTTTAAATATACTTTAGTTCATGGGCCCCAAAGTTGTCACTTTATGCTCTTACAATATTTATTAGAGTGTTCCCAGCAGTGATCAGTAGAGGGAGCTGGCATTATTTTTATCAGAAATTGCAATCATGTTTCTATTGAGCCACTAGAACAAATAAAACCTTAAAGGAATACTTTCAAACTATTTCTTGAGTAGATCTATGATAGTATTTTATAACCTGTGCATGATATGTGTACATGTATTATAAAATACGTGTATCTTTACCCTGAAACATACGCGCGTATATGTATGCTTTTGCATGAATACATGCAATGCAGTGGAAGCGAGTATTTCAAAGCATTGAACCCCTCATACCTTTCCTATCCATTTTAAAAATATACGTGCATATATTTTACACTTGAAACTAAAGTAGAACTTACTTGGTACAACCCAATGTATGCTTGTAAGTTGGCATATTTTAAAACATGCATGAGGATTTGAAATTAACGACTTTACTAATTACTCCACCAGTTTGCCCAGTCCTTTTCCAGGCCATCAATACCCTCCAGCCTGAAGTCCCCCCAGTTCACCGAAACCTTGCACCCAGTCAGTACTACAAAATAAGCAAGCCTGATATGAATTACAGCAGATAATTAACAGGTGTAAAATTACACGAGTAAGTTTCTGAATATTCGCATATATCTTTTAAAATAGCAACTCACGCACATAATTGTTGGGCCTGCCCCGAAATAGCCCTAGACGGCCCCTTTTTTTACGCACATACTTTTTACTTTTATAAAAAGCGATTTCACGAGTACAGGCTACTTACATGCATATATGCTATATCATTTCATTTAAGCACACATTGAGCCTGACTTTTCTTTACAGTACTTCATTTGCATGAATGTGCAGTGATTTATCCTAGTATTTTATAAACTGTGCTACGGATTACTGCACAGTTCATAAAACATAGCTTAGTTCTGCTCTGAAAGTACTTGCATATGTGGCAATGCAATGAAAATGCTTACGTTCTCTACCTATTTTAGCAACATAGTAGCAGAGTGAATGATGGCAGATAAAAACCAAAATGATCCATCTAGTCTGCCTAGCACATTTTTTAAAAATGTTGATTTCATTGTTTTTTTTAGGGCATTTGTAACTGCTACTCTGTGCAGGCCACCCCTAAGCCTCCTGTTAAGTATGGTAGCAACTGCCACTTCATGCAAGTTACCCCCAAGTAGTGATGGCAACTGCTGCTCTGTGCAGGCTACCCCCAAGCCTTCTGTTAAGGGCCATAGAAACTGTGGCTCCATGCAGGCTATCCCCAAGCCAAAATGTAAACTTTGTTCTTATTTGTTCAATTCCATTATCTAGCAAGCAGAGATCTTCTGTGTTTATCCTATGCCCTTTTGAATTCCATTACTGTTCTTGTCTTCACCTCTTCTGGAACATTATTTCATGCATTCATCACCTTTTCCATGAAGAAATATTTCCTGACATTGTTCTTCAGTCTTCCCCCTTGGAGTTACATATCGTGACCCCTATTTTTGCAGCTTAATTTCCATTGGAAGAGATTTGTTTTTTGTGCATCATTATTTCCTCTCAGGTATTTGAAGGTCTATTTCGTATCTCCCCTGTATCTTCTCTCTTCCAGGATATACATATTAAGGTTTTTCCACCTCCTCTCATATGGCTTTCTGAACATACCATTATGGTAGCTTTTCTCTGAACCACTTCCATTCTGCTCTTATTCTTTTTGAGATGAGGTATCCAGAGCTGAACTCAGTATTCCAGTTGAGACCTCACCAAGGAGCTGTACAGCAACATTTTATCACCTCCTTTTTCCTCTTGATTATTAGGCCATGTACATTCGTTGCCTCATTAATTTGTTTCAGTGGTACACGCATTTCTCACAAATGGATTGTAGGCATGCAAAATAGATGATGTGTGCAAATGTAGTCAGCAATAGACATATGCGCATACCATCTGTTTTGCGTGCCTACTATCCATTCGTGAGATACCATCTGTTTTGCGTGCCTACTATCCATTTGTGAGATACCATCTGTTTTGCGTGCCTACTATCCATTCGTGAGATATGCATGTACTGCAAAAACAAATGGAGCAATGAATGCATAACCCTGTTGCAGATTTTAGTGTCATCTGCAAAAAGACAACATAAGAACATAAGAACATAAGAAAATGCCATACTGGGTCAGACCAAGGGTCCATCAAGCCCAGCATCCTGTTTCCAACAGTGGCCAATCCAGGCCATAAGAACCTGGCAAGTACCCAAAAACTAAGTCTATTCCATGTAACCATTGCTAATGGCAGTGGCTATTCTCTAAGTGAACTTAATAGCAGGTAATGGACTTCTCCTCCAAGAACTTATCCAATCCTTTTTTAAACACAGCTATACTAACTGCACGAACCACATTCTCTGGCAACAAATTCCAGAGTTTAATTGTGCGTTGAGTAAAAAAGAACTTTCTCCGATTAGTTTTAAATGTGCCCCATGCTAACTTCATGGAGTGTCCCCTAGTCCTTCTACTATCCGAAAGAGTAAATAACCGATTCACATCTACCCGTTCTAGACCTCTCATGATTTTAAACACCTCTATCATATCCCCCCTCAGTCGTCTCTTCTCCAAGCTGAAAAGTCCTAACCTCTTTAATCTTTCCTCATAGGGGAGTTGTTCCATTCCCCTTATCATTTTGGTAGCCCTTCTCTGTACCTTCTCCATCGCAATTATATCTTTTTTGAGATGCGGCGACCAGAATTGTACACAGTATTCAAGGTGCGGTCTCACCATGGAGCGATACAGACGCATTATGACATTTTCCGTTTTATTCATCATTCCTTTTCTAATAATTCCCAACATTCTGTTTGCTTTTTTGACTGCCGCAGCACACTGAACCGACGATTTCAATGTGTTATCCACTATGACACCTAGATCTCTTTCTTGGGTTGTAGCACCTAATATGGAACCCAACATCGTGTAATTATAGCATGGGTTATTTTTCCCTATATGCATCACCTTGCACTTATCCACATTAAATTTCATCTGCCATTTGGATGCCCAATTTTCCAGTCTCACAAGGTCTTCCTGCAATTTATCACAATCTGCTTGTGATTTAACTACTCTGCACAATTTTGTGTCATCTGCAAATTTGATTATCTCACTCGTCGTATTTCTTTCCAGATCATTTATAAATATATTGAACAGTAAGGATCCCAATACAGATCCCTGAGGCACTCCACTGTCCACTCCCTTCCACTGAGAAAATTGCCCATTTAATCCTACTCTCTGTTTCCTGTCTTTTAGCCAGTTTGCAATCCACGAAAGGACATCGCCACCTATCCCATGACTTTTTACTTTTCCTAGAAGCCTCTCATGAGGAACTTTGTCAAACGCCTTCTGAAAATCCAGATATACTACATCTACCGGTTCACCTTTATCCACATGTTTATTAACTCCTTCAAAAAAGTAAAGCAGATTTGTGAGGCAAGCAGTCTAACTTTAGTTAGTCAGCCTGAGTGACTCACAGCTCCCTTGATTAACAAATGTTGTTCCCTATTCAAACCTAATCACACTACCTCAACACCTTTCCAAGGTGAGTAACTGAGCTGAACTATTCAACTTTTTTACTTTGGTATATAAAGTATATACAAATGTATATATAAAGTGTATATGTATGTATATATAAAATGTATATATGTATATATAAAGTATATACAAATGTCACCTTCTACTTACTCCACAATACTGTTTACAATAATATTGAATAGAACTGATCCCTGAGGAACTCCACTTCTTACTCTTCTTTCTTCAGAGTAGGTTCAACTTAGCGCTACTTACTGACATTTGTCAGTAAGCCAATTTGTAATCCAGTCCACCATCTTGGGAACCACTTCTAGACCCCCTTTTTTTTTTTTTTTTATGAGCCTCCTATGTGGGACCGTATCAGAAGCCTTGCTGAAATCCAGGTAAACCACATCAAGTGCGCTTCTTTGGTCCAGTTCTCTAGTTACCCAATAAAAAAAAAAAAAAAATCAATCTGATTCATTTGACAGGACTTTTCTTTGATAAAACTATGTTGTCTTGGATCCTGTAACCAGTAGTTCATTATCCTTTCCTTTAGCATTTATATGGCTATGTCATTGCTACTTGCATTGGCCACTGGGCAATTCTTTCACTTGTTAGTGAATTTCTGAGTAGACTTTCTTTTTTTTTTTTTTTGCAAAATCATTTTTTATTGTGAAGACATACAATATCCCAGTTACAGAAAAAACATAGCAGTGAACAACACTATCAATACGGTAACCAGTTTAACAAAAAGGTTATGGAAGCCTTCTTTTCTTTATTTGTTTATGCAGCATCCCCCACCCCTGGATAGTACTGAGAATCCCAATCCAATCAGACCAACAAATTCCCAAACGCTCCAAGCGCATCACTCGATACCCATTCAACCACCATTCGCACCACCCCCAATCATAACCACTCCCCTCCCCCCCAATCCCGCCCAATTGTGACATCTCCAGCTTCTCTTTGACAGTAGTTATTCAAAGTATTGCAGAGCACCTAAGCTTAGCAGTCCTTTCATTTCTCACAGGACATGCAGGATGGTAGTCCACACCTTTGGGTGACATCACAGGATGGAGCCCAATCACGGAACACTTTTGTCAAAGTTTCGAGAACTTTGACTGGCCCCTACTGAGCATGCCCAGCAATGCACCAACCCTGCATCCAGCAGGGGTCCCCCTTCAGTCTTCTTTTTTCCGCGCAGCAGTAGCCACGTGGTTAAGGAGCTCCACAGAGATTCCTGACAGGAATTTTCCTCACGGAATTACTAAAAAATTTCATACTCCACAGGGGTCCCTCCTTCGAATTTTTGAATCCGCAGTACTCCGGTAAGTTTTTACCCATTTTCGGTCAATTCACGTCGAGTTTGGCCCTCGCAGCCTACTGGCCGTCGACCATACCACGGCTCAATTTTTTTTCATGGCCATGGCGTCGGGGTTCCATCGGTGCCCAGACTGCAATCGCACCATGTCCATTACAGACCCTCATAAGGTCTGGATGTGAGCATGATGTCCTGACCTGCACCAAATGTGCCCTAATGACACCAAAAGGTCGCAAGGCCAGAATGGAGAAGATGGAACTTCTCTTCCGTGCTCATGGTAGGAGCACAAGATGGCGCCGGCCATCCATTGCTCCTACCATGTGACAGGGGCTGACTAATGGCACCGGTAGCCCCTGTGACATAGTAAGGTCAAAGGCTATCGGCGCCATTTTGAATACCGGCAGCCGAGGGCGTGAGTGCAGGAGATGGCTCCCGGACCCCCCCGCTGGACCACCAGGGAGTTTTGGTAAGTCTTGGGGGGTTCAGGAGGGTGGGGGGTTTGTTTAAATTTGCTCCTTTAGCGGCCGAATAATTCGGCGAAGATTCGTTGTATTCGTGGGGAATCGCGATACTTTTCGCTTTCCCACAACTACAACGAATATGGCCCTATACGTTGCGGATTACCAATATGTAGGAAACGAATGCACACCCCTAGTATATAACTGTATGCAAGTAACAGCCAATTTTAATGTAGCAGCAAAGGCTCTCAGCTGTACTGAGCAGATCTGTTTTTGGCACTCTTTTGTGCATGCAAATGACACCCTGCTTCTGGAACGGCAAACTTGTCTCTCAGTACTTAAAATTAATCATTTCCACTCACCTTGTTTTTCAGTCTGACCTGTGAGTTGTTGCCTAGTTTTGCGTAATTTCTGCTGCCTTAAGAAGTAGTAAGAGCTTCATTTATCTTTCCTTGAAATGTTTGAGGTTTTTTCATGTCTATCTTCAGCTTTTATTGTTTGTCGGAGTTTGCCCTGCGTAAACCTCTTCAGCAGTTAATTACCTTGGTGACACTCTGGGACAGTCAAATTACCTGCCAGTTGTTAAGCACATGCTAGATAAAAAGTTTTTTGATTTTTAGTACTGCATGAACTTTATGGCAGCCACTGACTGGCACATTTAGATAATTTCTGCTTTAGATATGATAATCGTGAGATGTTTACCAGCACTGCATGCAGTGAGTACTCTTGCTTCCCCTTCTGTATGTTGGAAGTAAATAACATAAGTTTTTTTTACACTTTTATAAATTACCTATTTAGCTGTATAAAGATGATTTTTTTTCATGTAAATTATCTAATCTTAGCCAGATTGCAAAGAATCTTCCTAGCTTCCAGTGTCTTTTAGTATACTCCAAAATTCATCACTTGGACATTCAAGTAACTTCCAGATGTGAATGAACATGCATTAGTTCCTAGTCACATGTATAAACAGATTGCAGATGAGGATGAACATTTGGATGCTGAGGGCCTGATTCATCCAGGTCTTTTCCCATTGTCGCAAAATGGAAAAAAAATCCTTAAATCAGGTCTTAAATATGTTTCAACTTTTTGTAGTCTGTCGTACTACGAATCTGGATACAAATATCTGCACTCATTTAGATGTCAAATACATGATTGAAAAATCTTTTATAACTTTGGTCTCCACCTTCATGATTTCTCTTGCTACCACCACAGGAAGCAGTATGTCATTTTGTTTCTAGGAATTTGACATATTTTTCAAGATGTGGAGTGCAGGAGTAGAGGTGCATTTGTACAGTGTGGGTACAGAAGTGATAGAAATGATGAATGTTTGAAGACAATTATTCTGTTTAAATTTTGAATAGAATATATTTGTAGTAGCATTTTCATTCTCTTTTTTTCATTAAATTTCCTGTTGTCCAGATGTAGAGAAACATCTTGCTTTGAACTGGGTCATGCAGGCACAGGTTAATCAAAGCAACTTGCACAAGATCACAACAAAGTCAGTCAATGGAGGGCCTTTATCTTATCTTAGAACCAGTTATGCTAAGCATCTTACTTATAAGTACAAAATGGAAAAAACCCTTAAGTTCATTTGGCCTAGTGTTATTCATAAATTAATCAAACTATATTCTTTTTTGTAAAAATAATGTATTTAGAATAATTTTTAAAGATTATGCAATTTATTTTCTAAGTAGAATGTTATACTCTAGACATGCATTTGTGAGATAAGGCAATGATTAGGGCCTGAGGGATGCTAGGCTGCACGGAGGCATAACCAGCAGAAAAAGATGATAATGACCCAGATCACTTGGAGTATTATGCTTAGTTCAGGATGCCATATCTCAAAAAGGATAGAAATAGCATAGAAATAGTCTAGAGAAAGACTACCAAACTGATGCGGGGTCTGTACCAGAAGACATGAGATGAGAATTGAGGGACTAAATATGTGTACTCTAGAGCAGTGGTTCTCAACCTTTCTTCTTTTGGGACACATTGAACACTTGACCATCACGGAGCTAAATGGAAACATATACTCTGCATCTAAAGGAACCTGCCTCCGCCCCCCCCCCCCCCCCATCCCATCCCCATACAATGGATGCAAAGCAGAACTAGGATATTCCAAATACAACTCGCTATATAAAAAAGAGATTGTGATTCTAGTGCTATCTCAGTAACAGAAACACAAACTCTCTTACTACCAGGCGCATTGTAAAATACAAAACCTGAAAAAAAAAACACTCAACATGTATAATATAATTATATTTATGTTTATGTTAATAATTTATCTTTTATTAATGTTATTTAGCTTTTTGCTTTGTTTAAAATTATTTCATTATTGACGTTTAAATGTATTAGACTAAGGAATTTTACTTCCTGCTTATTCTGTTTCATTGTAAACCGGTTTGATATGCATTTTATGCAGGAAAATCGGTATAAAAAAAACCTAAAAAAAAAAAAAAAAAAAATGTGTGTAGCAAACCTTCCATACCATTGCAACACTAATTCCAAGAACTCAAACAACATTAGCCCTTCCCATGAAAAGGCAGCAGTGCAGAACCAATGCATATCCTATTGAGAATGAGGAAATGCAACAAAGAAGATTGATACAAATCCCTACCTACTAGTGAAATACCTAACCTCAGACACACATACAAATCCGACCTTCACCAAATGCACAATAAAAGACCACAAATTACAAATGTGGAGACAAACTGGAATTTAAACCTCAAAAAGCCACACTGCATGCAGTGCAAAACTGGAGAGCTAGAAACAAATACATATCCTCCTATACTAAGCAAAGTCCAAAGATAGAAGAAATGCACATTCCCCAAACTGATATATTATGGCTCTTGCACTCCATCAACCTTCAATTTTCCCAAATACTCCTTTTCAATCATCCGCTCACGCTCATATCCCCGCCTAGCATTTCTGACCCCTAACACCTCCTCTTCCCTGTGCTCCCTCTCTCTCCTGCTTGACTCTCCCTGCCCATCCCATCTCCCTGCTTGTCCAGCTACCCCAACCCCCTGTTTTTCACCCCTTCTTGCTCAGTGGCCCCCACAACCTCTCTGTTCCTTCCACCTTCATCTTCCCAGAATCCCAAACCTCCACAGGGTCAGGGTGAAGAGATCAGCAGCAGGGGAAGATAAAGCTTGTGTCCCATCAGGCCCAGAACAGCCAGCACTGGCAATGTCTCACTTTTATCTGGGCGAAGGAGGGTCAGAAAGAAGAGAAGGAAGTGAGTATTCTCCCATCAGGCCCAGTGCAAGAGAAGTCAACCAACTCCCACCCAGACTGATAAGGAGGCAGCCATCTGCTGGCCTTGCGACACACCTACCAGGACCTCGCAACACACCTGTTGAGAACCACTGCTCTAGAGAAGAGGAGAGACATGGGGGATATGATACAGGATATGATACAGGCTTTTAAATATCTGAAAGGTATTAATAATGCGTAAGAATCAAACATTTTCCAGTGGAAGGGGCAGTGCAAAACAGAATGTCGGGGGAGGTGAGAGTATGAATGGGGGAGAGAATTGCAAATGGGGTTTGAATGCTTCTGGGGGGGAGTGACTTGAAAGGGAGTGAATGCTGGGAGAGTTGAAGAGGGGATAACTGCTGGGAAGCACTGAGGAGGAAGATAATGTTGAGATGATGTGAAAAGGTGAATGGCATCTTCCTCCCTGTCAACAGCAATAGGTATTGAGCTGTTTGGCACCTTATTCACGTAAGGTCTGTGCTGCCACATGCTCTGCAGCAGGTATGAGGAGGACAGGACTAGGGTGGGAAGTGAGAGAGAGCCAGAATAGGGAGTTGCACGAGAGCCATGTGGGAGGGAGGCTTTGTGTTAAATACTGTGAGGGAGTAGAAGGGGGAACAAGAAAGTTAGGAATGAGGAAGAAGGGGTTCAGAAGAACTGGAGGAAAGGCAGTAGAGGGGTGAGAAAAAGACAGCTGTGGTGATGGGGAAGGGGGTGATAAAAAAAAAAAAACAGAAATGGTGTCAGAGTGGGGTTGGGGCAGAGGTGTGTGAGAAAGCCACATGGGATGATGGGTGACAGAGAGCCATGAAGGGGAACTTTGAAACAGAAGACTTCAATTTGGACAAATATCATTTATAACATTTGGTGTATTCAAAAGCTAATAAAGAGGGTTTTTTTTTATAAATGAATTGAAGGAAGAAAATAGTCATTCTAAAGAATTGTTTGATATTTTTAACTCATTGACTATTATGACATGAGCTTCAACTATTATTAAGCTTTCTGCTTATCTTTGTTATGATTTTGCTCAGTTTTTCCAAAGCAAGATTTCTCAGTTAAGGGAGGGAGTTATTTCATCTATTCAGCACTTTAGTGGAGACGGGAATGACTGAGGGTGTCTCTGGGAGATTTTTTCTCCCAAATGATTGTAAATAGGATTTCTAGTGAGATATTTGCTGTTACCCTAATGAAAGATAAGCCTAGTGAGTATGCTAACTGTATAGTTGGGATGAGACAATGAAATGACCTGTTAATGTTGCAGGGTCAGCGCAACACGCTGTGCACTTGCACAGGGCGGCAGCGCAGAGGAGGTGGCGGCCTGGGTCCACAGTGGCCAAATTGAGTGGTGGCTGCAGGGCCACCTGGAGAACTCCACCCCACGGGCAGGCAAAGTAAATAAAAAGCCACGGGATGCGTAGGAGGCTTGCCAAACCCCCCTGCCTGATCCAATGTAGGGGGGGAAAAAAGCACATCCTCTACGCGAGCCAACAACAGGAGCAGCGGGGTCAGTCTCACGAGAGGAGCAGTGAGATTTCACAGCCCCTATCACGAGACTGGCTCTGCAACAGTAGGAGACGATACTACTCAAATGCTGCTCCTGCTGTCTGCTTGTGCAGGGTGAGGGAGAAGCCTGACACTAATAAACTGTGCTTGGAGTGGGGAAAGGAAGAGCCTGGGAGTGACTGCCTGAGAAGGTGGGGGAAGAGCATAGGGAGAGGAGAGGAAGAAAGTGATGAAAGCATAGAAAGGGGAGGAAAGAACAAGGGATGAGGGAGGGAGGGAAAGGGGAAAAGGAGGGAAAAGCTGAGGTAATGAAGAAATAAGGTGAGAAAGGGGATTCATCAGATAGTAAGGGGTGAAAAGAACAAGAATCTCTAGAATGACAGAAATGGGGGAAGAACTGAAGTAGTGTGAGAAGGGGAGAAAGGGAAGAGCCTCTAGGGGGTGAAAAATGGAGGAAAGAGGAAATTTAGTGAGGGAATGGGGAGGAAGAGCTGAGGTGGTGAGGTAAGGAGATGAGAAGTAAAGGAAAGAGCTAAGGTAGTGAGGCCATGGTCCACCTGGTGGACCCCATCATCTGCTGATGAACCAAGTAGAGAAGAGACATTGGGCTGCCAGTGGACTGCATCCCACCAGTAGCTCAAGTGGAGTGGATGCCACCTGTGATCCCAACCCGATAGAGGCCAAAATGAAGAGATGGGCCCAGAGATCCTAGGGGAGAAATTAGAAGAAAAGAAAAGGTGAAGCCCATGTGTGTAAGACAGCATATGTGTGTGTGTATGTGTGTGAGACAGCATGTATGTGTGTTTGTCCACACACTTGTGAGAGAGAGAGTGAGTATGTGCATTTGAGACAGAAAGCATGAGTGTGTGAGCATGAGTATGTATGAGAGAAAGAAAGTGTGTGTGCATATATGAGAGAGAGAGAGAAAGGAGAAAGGTTGTATGGTCTCCCTCCACTACTAATCCCCTGGTATGGAGAGTATGAATTTTTTTTAATCCTTATTAGTTTTAATTATTGGGTGTTTGATGTATCTGCTGTTTTGAAATATTTTACTGGTGTTTGCAAAATTAAAAAGAACAATTTAAATAAGTTTTTAAATATTGGATGTTTATTCAGCTGTCTTGAAATATTTCTTTTCGTTATTAATATGGTTTTACTATTGTGCTCAGTGGGATCACTGAGAGGAGAGGATCACCTTGCTGGTGGCTGAAAGGAATCAGTAAGTTTTTGCTTGGGATATGTTTGTGTGTTTGTGCTTTTGATAGTCAGTAAGGCAGTGAATAAACAAGTTAGACTGTTTGTATTTTTAAATAGTCAATAAGGCAGCTAGTAAGCAGTAGGTAGTGTGTTTATTTATAAAAGTCTGTAAGGCAGCTAGTAAGCAGAACTGAGTGTTTGTATTAAAAAAAAACAAAAAACACACAATTCTCCCCCCCCCCCCCCAAAAAAAAAAAAAGTAGCCAGAAGCTAGAAATAAGCTAGGAGCAGTGTATACCTAAGTAAAAAGGTTGAAAAGTTCAGCTCAGTTACTCACCTTGGAAAGGTGTTGAGGTAGTGTGATTTGATTTGAATAGGTACCAACATTTGTTAATCAAGAGAGCAGTGAGTCACTCTGGCTGACTAACTGAAGTTAGACTGTTTGGATTTCTCTGAAATGCTCCCTGTTCTACGTGCAGGTCTCAAGAGGCAGGCAGAGCTCCGGAGTCTCAATGCATGGATGAGACGATGGTGCAAGGAAGAGGGATTCAGTTTTGTTAGGAACTGGGGAACCGTTTGGGGAAGGGGGAGTCTCTTCTGAAAGAATGGGCTCCACCTTAACCAGGGTGGAACCAGACTGCTGGCGCTAACCTTTAAAAAGGAGAGAGAACAGCTTTTAAACTAGAACAAAGGGGAAAGCTGACAGTCGCTCAGCAGCGCATGGTTCGGAGAGAGGTATCTTCAAAGGATACTAATGATGCATTAGAATTAGGGCATCCCGACAGTGAGGTTCCAATAATAAGAAAAGTAGTCAAGTGCCTGTAACTAAAAACACGCCTGAGCTAAAAAATTCTAACTTATCCCTATCAATTAAAAAGCAGAATGAAAAAACAAACTTTGAAATGTTTGTATACTAATGCCAGAAGTCTAAGAAGTAAGATGAGAGAATTAGAATGCATAGCAGTGAATGATGACATAGGCTTAATTGGCATCTCAGAGACATGGTGGAAGGAGGATAACCAATGGGACAGTGCTATACCGGGGTACAAATTATATCGCAATATCAGAGAGGAGCACCGGGGAGGCAGTGTGGCGCTTTATGTCTGGGATGGCAGAGAGTCCAACAGGATAAACATCCTGCATGAGACTAAATGCAAAATTGAATCTTTATGGGTAGAAATCCCTTGTGTGTCGGGGAAGATTATAGTGATAGGAGTATACTACCATCCACCTAATCAAGATGGTGAGATGGACAGTGAAATGCTAAGAGAAATTAGGGAAGCTAACCAAATTGGTAGTGCGGTAATAATGGGAGACTTCAATTACCCCAATATTGACTGGGTAAATGTATCATCAGGACACACTAGAGAGATAACTTTCCTGGAAGGAATAAATGATAGCTTTATGGAGCAATTGGTTCAGGAACTGACTAGAGAGGGAGCAATTTTAGATCTAATTCTCAGTGGAACACAGGACTTGGTGAGAGAGATAACGGTGATGGGGCCGCTTGGCAATAGTGATCATAATATGATCAAATTTGAATTAATGACTGAAAGAGGAACAGTATGCAAATCCACGGCTCTCGTGTTAAACTTTCAAAAGGGAAACTTTGATAAAATGAGAAAAATTGTTAGAAAAAAACTGAAAGGAGCAGCTACAAAAGTAAAAAAAAGTGCAAGAGGCGTGGTCATTGTTAAAAAATACCATTCTAGAAGCACAGTCCAGATGTATCCCACACATTAAGAAAGGTGGAAAGAAGGCAAAATGATCACCGGCATGGTTAAAAGGGGAGGTGAAAGAAGCTATTTTAGCCCAAAGATCTTCTTTCAAAAATTGGAAGAAGGATCCAACAGAAGAAAATAGGATAATGCATAAATGTTGGCAAGTTAAATGTAAGACATTGATACGACAGGCTAAGAGAGAATTTGAAAAAAAGTTGGCCGTAGAGGCAAAAACTCACAGTAAAAACTTTAAAAAATATATCCGAAGCAGAAAGCCTGAGAGGGAGTCAGTTGGACCGTTAGATGATTGAGGGGTTAAAGGGGCACTTAGAGAAGATAAGGCCATCGCGGAAAGATTAAATGATTTCTTTGCTTCAGTGTTTACTGAAGAGGATGTTGGGGAGGTACCCGTACTGGAGAAGGTTTTCATGGGTAATGATTCAGATGGACTGAATCAAATCACGGTGAACCTAGAAGATGTGGTAGACCTGATTGACAAACTGAAGAGTAGTAAATCACCTGGACTGGATGATATACACCCCAGAGTTCTGAAGGAACTAAAAAATGAAATTTCAGACCTATTAGTAAAAATTTGTAACCTATCATTAAAATCATCCATTGTACCTGAAGACTGGAGGATAGCTAATGTAACCCCAATATTTAAAAAGGGCTCCAAGGGCGATCCGGGAAACTACAGACGGGTTAGCCTGACTTCAGTGCCAGGAAAAATAGTGGAAAGTGTTCTAAACATCAAAATCACAGAACATATAGAAAGATATGTTTTAATGGAACATAGCATGGCTTTACCCAAGGCAAGTCTTGCCTCACAAATCTGCTTCACTTTTTTGAAGGAGTTAATAAACATGTGGATAAAGGTAAACCAGTAGATGTAGTGTACTTGGATTTTCAGAAGGCGTTTGACAAAGTTCCTCATGAGAGGCTTCTAGGAAAAGTAAAAAGTCATGGGATAGGTGGCGATGTCCTTTCATGGATTGCAAACTGGCTAAAAGACAGGAAACAGAGAGTAGGATTAAATGGACAATTTTCTCAGTGGAAGGGAGTGGACAGTGGAGTGCCTCAGGGATCTATATTAGGACCCGTACTTTTCAATATATTTATAAATGATCTGGAAAGAAATACGATGAGTGAGATAATCAAATTTGCAGATGATACAAAATTGTTCAGAGTAGTTAAATCACAAGCAGATTGTGATAAATTGCAGGAAGACCTTGTGAGACTGGAAAATTGGGCATCAAAATGGCAGATGAAATTTAATGTGGATAAATGCAAGGTGATGCATATAGGGAAAAATAACCCATGCTATAGTTACACAATGTTAGGTTCCATATTAGGTGCTACAACCCAAGAAAGAGATCTAAGCGTCATAGTGGATAACACATTGAAATCGTCTGCTCAGTGTGCTGCGGCAGTCAAAAAAGCAAACAGAATGTTGGGAATTATTAGAAGGGGAATGGTGAATGGAATGGAAAATGTCATAATGTCTCTGTATCGCTCCATGGTGGGACGGCACCTTGAATGCTGTGTACAATTCTGGTCGCCTCATCTCAAAAGAGATATAGTTGCGATGGAGAAGATGCAGAGAAGGGCTACCAAAATGATAGGGGGAATGGAACAGCTCCCCTATGAGGAAAGACTAAAGAGGTTGGGACTTTTCAGCTTGGAGAAGAGACGACTGAGGGGGGATATGATAGAGGTGTTTAAAATAATGAGAGGTCTAGAACGGGTAGATGTGAATCGGTTATTTACTCTTTCAATAATAGAAAGACTAGGGGGCACTCCATGAAGTTAGCATGTGGCACATTTAAAACTAATCGGAGAAAGTTCTTTTTTACTCAACGCACAATTAAACTTTGGAATTTGTTGCCAGAGGATATGATTAGTGCAGTTAGTATAGCTGTGTTTAAAAAAGGATTGGATAAGTTCTTGGAGGAGTAGTCCATTACCTGCTATTAATTAAGTTGACTTAAAATAGCCACTGCCATTAGCAATGGTAACATGGAATAGACTTAGTTTTTGGGTACTTGCCAGGTTCTTGTGGCCTGGATTGGCCACTGTTGGAAACAGGATGCTGGGCTTGAAGGACCCTTGGTCTGACCCAGTATGGCATGTGCTTATGTTCTTATAGATTATAAAAGCCTTGTGTGCATGAAAATGGCCACATACATGTGTAAGTGGCCTGAGCAGAACTACACAAATTTTAAATAGCCAGGAAGGGCACACGGACATCTCTCTCTCTCTGTCACTCTCTCTATGTTCACTGGAATCCTGTGCCTAACAGGGAGCTGTAGCAAACTTCCGTGCGTAAGATATATGTGTACAGCTGTAGACATGCACGTGTGAAGAGTATTGTATACGCGCACGTGTGAAGAGTATTGTATACGCGCATAGGTACGCACATAGATTTTATAAACTATGTCGCATAGGTTATACAGTACTCTTTTATAACCTAAGGCAAGATGCGCGTGTTTATGTGCGCACGTGTGGCCTTTTTAAAATCCATGTTTTAAAATCCAACTTATAGCTGGTTAAGTAGTAATGCAAAGTAAAAAAAAAAAAGATTGCAGCTCTTGAGGCCCTAACTAGATCCCTCATCACATTTACGCGATCCCCTGCCTCAAATTGGCCATATCTTAATTTTAAAAAATAATAGGGCTGGGGATTAGTGCCTCATCCCCTACCCCATCCCTGCTCCCAGTTGCTGGGGTTTTTTTGTTTTTTTTAGATAGGTTTCTTTCTAGGTCCCAACCCCACTCTATCCCTCTCACCCCCCCTCCCCCGGTACCTTAAATTGAAGTTTTTATGCAGTCCTGATTGGAGCCGCATTCTACTGTGATCCAGGCCTAGCCACTCCTGCTTCTGCATTGTCCGTTTTATTTTAACTGTTTTAATTTTTTGTTATGTTATGTATTTAATTACTATTGTTATTTTATGTTATATGTTTTATTGTACTCCTCTTAGCAGGAGGTATTCTTTATAAGCAAATTATAAATTACAGTAAATAAATAAATACTTAACTGGCTATATTCTTTTGAATGTAGCCAGCTAAGAAGCAGGTTATCCAGCCACACACGACTAGATAACTTTGGACCTACTGTGAAGCAGCTCTAAAATCATCCAGCTAACCTAGTCAGATATATCCAATATTTGATTAAGCTAGTCTGATATCTCAGCCCCTCCCCAGAATGCTTTTTTTTTTTTTTATCCAGCTAAATTGTAGCCAGATAACTACTTATCCAGCTATACTTTAATCAGATAAATGGCTGAATATGCCACATTTGCCATATAAACAGATAACTTTTGAGTTTTCCGTCTAAATAGATTTTGAATATGAACCTCCATATTACCAAAGATTCATTGGCTTCCAGTTTCAGTTGGGAGTCCAGTTGGACTCTGAAACAGTAAACCATGGATCTCAGTTTAAGCTCCACATCATGAATTTGCAGAATATAAAGGAGCGGATAGTCACTGAAAGTAGTTCTAATTTTGATGGATTAAGTTTTAATGTATGAAGTTTGAGCCATCTTTGAGGCAGACTTTCATTTTGTCAACTTCTTCTATCTGGTTTTGCTCAGTATTCACATAGGGGTCGATTATAAAAGGGGCACGCCTGCAGTTCCCAGTGTGTGCAAATGGACGTGCCAATTTTATAACATGCGTGCGTCACCGCGCACTTGTTATAAAATATGATATCTGTGCTCACATGCGCGCCTGATTTTATTAAGGTGCGGACTGGGAGGGAACTTCCCTAACCCTAACCCTGTCCTTCCTCTCTCTTCCCTGACCCCTAAACTATCACTAAGTATCCCTACTTTTTTTTTTTTTTTTTTGCTACTTACTGCTCCTCTAGAACAGAAGTAATCTTCGCGCACCAGCCAGCTGCCAGCGCGCGCTTCCCCGGGACAGTGTTGAATGGCTGATGATGCTGAATAACATCCGCAAAGAGAGAAATCATATTATGATGTTGAATTATGTCAGCTAAAAGCCACATGTACAGATTAAACAAAGTGGGAAACAAGATAGCACTTTGAGAGACACCAAGAGTAAGTCGTTTGAGGACAGAGCAACCATTAAGCCATTTGGCTGCATAAATCTTGTTGGTAAAAAAAAAGATTGCATCCATTTCAGCACCAAGCCATCAGTCTCAATGCTTCTCAAACAATGAAAGAAGAGTATTGAAGGCTGCAGACAGGTCAAATAACACTAAAATAGATTGCTCTCCCATCCCTTGCCTACATACCTTGGAATATCATTTGTTAATGGTAGTAATACTGATTCAGTACAATGCCCTCTTTGAAATCCCAATTGATGGGATTAAAGGCCTGTGTGTCCTTTAAAAAAAATAATTTAACCAATTGCAATTAACTTTCCTAAGAGGGGGACATTAGACACCAGATGATAATGTTCAGCATTTTTAGTCAAGGCTTGAATTTTTTTTAAACATTTCTTTAAGCTTTGTTACAATAATCCCTTTTCTAAGATGGCATTTAATAATCATTAGTAGTTACAGAGATAGAACAATAATGCTAGCTTTTAACTAGGAATGATGGACTGAGGTCTAATCAGAAAGTGAGTGCTTTGAAAGAAACTATACTTTTCTGCAGTTTAGAAGCCATGACTGAATAAAAAACTTATTACTAATCTGATTTGATTTGATGCACAAAAGTAGTCTTGCAGATCTACTCCTTTTACATTTTCACTTATATCCTTAATGCCTCTTTTAATGTTCCACTGGTCCATAAAGATAAGGATAGAATTCCAAATAAGCTTAATATTCTTTTTAAAATACACTGCCAAATCTTCACAAGAAAGATATGAAGCTGACTGTATAGCAATATGATCTCCGGAATTTGTCAGGCCCATTAACCATCTGAGAAAGATTCCTAGGATAGTTTTCTGCTGTAGTTAATAATTTAGAAAAACATTTCCCCTTTGCTATCTTTATAGACTGCCTATTGTTTGTAACTGTCACCCTAAATAATTCATTATTAGAGTCAGATTGCTCCTTCTGTCATCTTCTTTCTAGTTGGCACATCCTAATGAAACCAAAGAGAATTATTCTGAGGGTTTAGATAATGTTTTGTGATGCTAGTAAATCATAAACTGACTGCATTAACTATTCCATTTCTCCACAAGCTGTTCAATTGATAACGTATCCAACATTAACTCAGGTATAATGTCCAAATTACTACTTAAAGTTGTAGGGGTAAGGTTTTTTTGTGTTTTTCCTAGTCACTAAAGGCGTAAGTTTATAACAGGCTGCATAAATATGTGGGCTATAATGTTTCCAAGTTACACTAATTTTTAAAAAGAATTTAGGCTTGTAAATTCACTTGGAAGATTATCCTGGGAGATCTTTGCACACATAATTATAACTGCTATTTGGTGTATGCAGTTTTGCTGACAGTTTCTGCACATACTTTTAAAAATCAAAAAGTGTGCAAAAATCCCGATCACTTCCCAGTCTATATCCCCTGGAACATCTTTCCCCTATTTGTAAAAATGTATGCATGTTCAGAGAATAATTTTCAATAGTCTGTATTAGTCATCAACATATATGCGTATAATAGGCATGTGCAGAGGAAAAATATTTGTTTTGGTTGTTCATTTGTTTCATGGGCACTTCAGTTCATTTCATTAGTTTAAAAAATATAGTTTATTCATTTTCCATTAAAGTTAATATTGCAGCCTATTTTGGGCTCCAGAATTGGGGTTTTCTCATCAATTCTAATAAAACTTCACATCAATTCATCAATTCTAATCAATTCTCATCAATTCTAATAAAACTTCACATCAATTCTAATAAAACGACATCATCAGAAGTGGGAAAGAACTCCAAGACCCCTAGACTGTGGCAAAGGGGAACCAAATGTGACATGAATAGCCTAAGGCACAGTGAAGAAGCAAAGAAGTACCAGCAGCGGCAAGAATTCTCCAAGGCATCACTAGAGGAACAAATAAGCAGCAAGAGGGGGGAAGAATACTTCAGGGCTTCAAAAGCGGGCACCAACAACTAGAGATGTGCTTCGTGTTTTGCTACCGGGTCGTTTTTTGACTCGGATACTTCATGGTAAAGTTCGGTTTTCCCCGTTTAGTTTTTTTGAAAAAAAAAAAAAAACTAAACGGGGAAAACCGAAACCGGGCCAAAAAACAACGCGGGAAAACAAAGCTAAAAAAAAAACCCCCACCCCACGCATTTAAATTAATTTTAGTACATTACATACACCCCCCCCATCCCGATCCCTCCCCCTCCCCAAGACTTACCAACATCCCTGGTGGTCCAGCGTAGTCCCCCCCGGGTGCCATTTGACCCTCCGTGGTGTGCCCAGTGTGCTAGTGCTAGCCATGCTCAAAATGGTGCCGAATAGCCTCTGAACTACTATGTCACAGGGGCTACCGGCGCCATTGGTCAGCCCCTGTCACATGGTAGGAGAACCGACCAATGGCGCCGAAAGCCCCTGTGACATAGTATGGGCAAAGGCTATCGGTGCCATTTTGATTATTGGCAGCCGACGACGACATCGCTCCCGGACCCCCGCTGGACCCCCAGGGATTATTGGCAAGCTTTTTGGCCAGCTTGGGGGGGCCTCCTGACCCCCCCAAGGCTTGCCAATAATCCCTGGGGGTCCGGCGGGGGTCTGGGAGCGATGTCGTCGTCGGCTGCCAATAATCAAAATGGCACCGATAGCCTTTGCCCATACTATGTCACAGGGGCTTTCGGCGCCATTGGTCGGTTCTCCTACCATGTGACAGGGGCTGACCAATGGCGCCGGTAGCCCCTGTGACATAGTAGTTCAGAGGCTATTCGGCACCATTTTGAGCATGGCTAGCAGGCACTAGCACACTGGGCACACCACGGAGGGTCAAATGGCACCCGGGGGGACCCCGCTGGACCACCAGGGATGTTGGTAAGTCTTGGGGAGGGGGAGGGATCGGGATGGGGGAGGGGGTGTTATTATATTTAATGTTTGGGGTGGTTTTTAATTAAAAAAAAAAAAAAAAAAGTGCCCCTCTCCCCACACAAACCGGAAAAACGAAGTTTCCCCGAAGTTCGGGGAAAATCCTTTTCGGGTTTCGGGGTCCCCGAACCAGGACGAATTAGGCAATTTCTTTGTAATTGCCTAATTCGTGATAAACGATTGCACATCTCTACCAACAACAGTGGCATAAGCCGTTGATTGGCAGCATGAGAGGCAAAGTAGTACTAAGAGTGGCATCAACATCCTAAGGCACCACGAAATAGAAAAGGGGGCAGGAAAAAAAAAAACCCAAGGCACCAATAAAGATATAAAAAAAAAGCACAAAGAGTGTCATTACCAAACCAAAGCACCATGAGAGCTGCAAAGCAGACGCCACAGTGGAAAGAACGCCCCAGAGTGTAACATTTATTTATTTATTTAGCATTTTTATATACCGACTTTCCAATAACAGAATTACTGATCAATTCGGTTTACATTTTAACAGAACAATAACATTGACAAGTAAATGTCTTACAAAGAACAGGTCGATATAACTTGGATAAGTAAATATGGGGTTAACCAGTAAAGATACATTGCCTAATATAGGTATAAGTAAAAGATACAGTGCCTAATGTAGGTTAAATAAACAGTTGCTAATTATAAGACTAGGTTATGTCTTCGACTGCCATAGATTAAGTGAGTTCTATAGATGATCTAAATAGCTCTCAGGTGGGTAATCATTGGCCGAGATGTTCCACAGGAAGCTGTTATGGGAAAGCTTGGTTGAACAACCAAGTCTTGAGTCTTTTTTTAAATGTAGATGAGCATTGCACTGCTCTGAGTTCTGGTGGGAGAGAGTTCCAGATTTTGGGGCCCGCTGTAGAGAAGGCTCTTTTGCTTAATGCTGACTTCATCGGTAGTGTATGTAGGTTGTTTTTATAGGCTTGTCTTACTGGTGTGGAATCTGAGAGGGATTTTGAGCTCGAGTGGTGCCAAGTTGTGTAGAGCCTTGTGGGTTATTGAGAGCACTTTGAATAGTATTCTGAATTTCACGGGTAGCCAGTGTAGGGTTTTCAAAATAGGTGATATGTGGTCTCTTTTATTGGACTTGGTTAAGATCCTTGCTGCTGCGTTTTGCAGCATCTGTAGGGGTTTTATGGCGTTAGCGGGGAGGCCTAGTAGAAGCGAGTTGCAATAATCTATTTTCGTGAGAATGATAGCTTGTAGCACTAAACGGAAATCTTGGAAATGGAGGAGAGGTCTCAACCTTTTCAAAACTTGTAATTTGAAGAATCCATCCTTTACGATATTATTTATGAGAGATCTGTAATTCATTTGATTATCAAGGATAACCCCTAGATTTCTGACTTGTGTGGACATTGTTAATTGAGAAGACAAGATGGTACTGGGATGTGTGTGGGTTCCGTCTTGGGAGATGAGTAGGTATTCTGTTTTGCTTTGATTTAGAATCAGATTGAGGCTCGTGAGCAAGTTGTTGATGGCTAGTTGGCAAGAGTTCCAGAAGTCCAGGGTTTTTTGGAGAGATTCAGTGATAGGAATCATTATCTGCACATCGTCTGCGTATAGGTAGTGTATGAGATTTAGATTAATGAGGAGCTGGCAAAGTGGTAGAAGGTATATATTGAATAAGGTTGGAGAAAGTGACGAGCCTTGTGGGACTCCTAAGGTGCAGGTGACTGTTGCGAAACTTCCTTGTTGACCTTGACCTTGTACTGTCTGTTCTGTAAGAATGATTTGCACCATTTGAGGGCCTCATCTCTGATGCCTATGTCTGACAGACGATCTATTAATGTGTTATGATTGACCGTGTCAAATGCTGCCGAGAGATCAAGTAGGATGAGAAGACAAGGGTGTCGGTTTTCCAGGTTTAGTAATATGGAGTCCGTTAGTGAGATAAGTAGAGTTTCCGTGCTTCGTGATTGGCGGAAACCGAACTGAGCTGGAGACAAAATGTTGTTATCGTTTAGGTATTCAGTTAGTTGTTTGTTTACAACACGTTCCATGATTTTTGCGATGAAAGGTAGATTTGCAATTGGGCGAAAATTGGATGGGTTTTCTGGAGAAAGACTAGATTTTTTTTAGTAGTGGTTTTACGATTGCCATTTTTAGTGGATCAGGTACTAGCCCTTGGGAGAAGGAGCAGTTGATGATTTGTGCAATGGGTTTGGAGATGGTTTTAGCGCAGGCGATGAGTAGATTGGTGGGTATGGAGTCCTGAGGGTGTGAAGAAGGTTTGAGCTTTTTTAAGATATTTTCGATCTCTAAGGATGAGGTCGGTTCGAATTCCCTAAGGCTAACCTTTTGTGATGGGACAGCAGCTCGAGGTGTAACTGGTGAAGTGTTGATATTATTCTTGGACTGAGTTAGGAGTTTTGGGATCTTATTTTTAAAGTAGGTAGCCAGTTCTTCTGCTTTGCTTGCTGCTTTATCATCTGGTATGGATGTCAAAGCGGGTTTAGTGAGTGATGATACCAAAGAAAAAAGCGCCCTGGGGTCGAAGATGAAGTGGTGAATTTTTTGCGAGTAAAAGTTTCTTTTTGCTTGTAGAATGGATATTCTGTAAAGGTGCATCGTGGACTTGAATGCTGTGATGTTGGTAGATGTAGGGTTTTTCCGCCAGTGTTGTTCTTTTTTTCTGAGCTCTTGTTTTAAGGATTTTAGATTTGGTGTGTACCAAGGTTTTCTATTGTCCTTGTTTGCTTGATGAGCTTTGGTGATAGTTGGGCATGTGGTATCGGCCACTTTTTTGGTAATGTTGTTCCAGGACGTGATGGCTGATTCCACGTTTGTAAGGTCTAGTTGGTTGAATTCACCTGATAGGCAATTGCTGAGTGTTTCTTGGCTGCACATTTTCTTGAATTGGATTGAGTTATTCTGCCTTCCTGGGGTTGTAGGTAGGTTTATCTTTAGTACGGTGTTGATCAGCATATGTTCTGACCAAGGAACTGGAATGCATGTAGGGTTAGAGGAATGGGTAATTTCCTGGTTAATGAAAATGAGGTCCAGCGTGTGACCTGCTTTGTGGGTGGGTTCTTTAATTATTTGTTTGAAACCCATGAAGTTTAGTGTGTTTAGGAAGGTTTCACAACTAGAAGAGAGGGGGGATACATCTACATGGAGATTGAAATCCCCCAGGATGATCGCTGGAATGATGGAGTTGATGTGTTTTACTATATTTTCAATCAAAGGTGAAGGGTCTGTTTCGAGGAATCCTGGGGTGGCGTAAATTAGCCCGATTTGAAGGTGAGAAGATCTGAAAACTGCGAATTCTAGAGAGTGTGAGGATATTGAGGTTTGCAGCGACATTCCCAGTGTTTTTTTTGCTGCAAGAAGAAGACCACCTCCTCTTTTTTTGAGTCTAGGGATAGAGAATATATTGTAACACCATACATTTATGGTGTTACTGCCGAACCTCAAGGTGCAAAATGATGGGTATGGCAGCAATGATGAATATAAGAAACCAGCAACTGCACCAGTTCTACGCCCGGGTGGCGAGCATTTTTATTGGCACATAGTTCGTGTGACATGGTATCGTTCAGCTTCAGCATGACGTTTTTTGGGTTTTTTTGCTGCAATTTCTTCAGCAGTTGGTGGTTGGTGGCGTTGAGGAGGCATATTTCCTGGCTGTCGCTGCTGGCTATCGGCGTTAGCTGCATCACGTTCCTCAGCCAAGTACGTTCCTCAGCGGTGTTTGCTTGGTGGTCCGGGAGCCGCCGTCGCCTGCGCCAGCTATCGGCGAGCTGGCTCCTCTCTGACAACTCTATGCGAGCACTGACAGACACGCTACCAAGCCCAATATATAAAGAGGTACTTCTAAGGTACTATAGGGCAAGGTGTATAGCAGCAAGGCAGAGTGACATGGGAGATTTTGTCTGTCTTCCTGCTGAAGCACTTGCCGCATGTCAGATTTAGTACAAGAAAACGATCTGTCGTCAGTATCACTTTTCTGACATAAGCTTTTGTTGCATTCCATAGTTGAAACTGATCTTGCTGCTGGCTGTGCAGTTTTGGGTTTCTTGTGAAATTTGCTTTATGACAGAAGGAGAGCTGAGAAGTGGGTAATGAGTGATGCTTTAAATGACTCTTTGTGTGTTAAGTTGGTTTGGGAGAACATGCTCAAAAAAGCTGATTGTGTATCTGAGTTTTTTTTTTTCATTGCCGCTCGGCTTTTTCTTTTCCCATGTACAAGAAGTCTTTAAAAATCCCAGATGTCCTCAGCAACAGTGTATCACAGTTGGGAACTATGTGTGTGTGTGACAGGTTATATACCCAGGAACCCTGGAAAACATTAAGAATAGGACTTAGCTCTCTGGAGCCGGTCCACCTTAAGTCAGGGAATTCTGGTATAGGCTGTCTCCTCGAGCCCAGGAGTATAATGTAGGCTGAAATGAGAGCAAATGGAGGCCCAGTATTCCAGAAACATGAATAAAACAGGATAGGCAGCCCCTAAAGTGTAGATGACCTGTTAGTGTTATCATATAAATTTGGAGAAGGCTGTTCTTTTGCATGGCTGTCTGCTTTTGTGTTTGTGCGAACTGTGAAGGCTGCTGGTTTTGTTGCACTGTAAAAATAAAGCACTTACTAGAAGACAAAAAGCCTTGACTGCTCATTTCTGGTATTAGCTTGGGGATTTTCTGCGTTAAGTAAGGCACAGTCAGAAATCCACGCCTGAGAACAGACAAGAAGTTTGTTTGGAAGTCCGTTTGCTCTAAATAGTTGCACAGAGCATAAACTGGTGAGCTGATAGCATCACAGAGCAGTGCCCAAGCCAGAAGAAAAGAGAATAATTTTTTCTTTTTCTCTTCCTGGGTCTGGCTACAGAGATAACCCAGGAGACCATTATAACAGGCCAAGGGGGCTATCCCCACTTGAAGTAGCTAGGAGAACAGTGAGTGAGTTACAGCCGAACAGGCAGGAATTTATTTTGTATGTTTTCTTCTTCTCTCCATGATAATGAATCAAAGCAGAAACTTTGAAGAATTGGGTGGTTGATTCAGACCCTTGCTGAGGGTCAATGGAGCGGGTGATTCAGACCATTATATAGCATTGGGGGCAGAACAACAGTTCCTCCTTCAGAGTTTACATACCCTACAAGCAACCTTCATTGCACTGCAGGAAAGTATGGCTAAGCAACATACTTACAAACTTAGATTGTAAGCCCTCTGGGGATAGGAAAATACCTACAGTACCTGAATGTAAACCGATGTGATATGTCAAATCGAATGTCTGTATATGAAAAAAATAGATAAATACATAATTTACAGAAGCTTTTCAAGCTGTTGCTGATGGTGTACCATGACCACTCCCATAATACCAAAGTTAGGGCTGGGAGAATATCCAGATACTTTTCTAATAAACTTTGAGCAGATCACTCAACTCAAAACCCCAGCAATCTTGTCCATTATCTCAAGGACCTTGAGTGGAAATGGCTATAGCCTAATGTGAAGTCAGGCCAAGAAGTGGTCGACTTAATCTTGCTTGAAAAATTTATAAGAATTTACATCCATTCATACAGTAATGGGAACGCCAACATACTAAGCTTACCCTGGACTTGGCCATAAAGTTTCTTAATACCTTCCATCAAGCCCAGCTTGCAACAGGGTATCCTAGAGTGCAACCAAAAATAGAGGATGCCCTGTCTAGATGCCTGATCCTCACAAAGAGATTAGGGGGATCCAGCAACTATCCTCAGGGCAGCAAGACCCTGCCTTCACTTTCAGAGGACAGCCAGCAAACTCCTCAACTTGTTTAAATTGTGGCAGGTATGGCCATTTTGCCAAATACTGTCAGAGTATGGCCATGAGGCCATACTCTGACAGTATTAACATTAGATTAACATCCATGGCCATGAGGCCATGGATGTTAATCTAATAGTCCAGCCTACCTGAGAGGCTGTAGAGCATGTTAACCAGAGACAACCTTTAAAAAAGCGATGACTCTGGAAAAGAGAAAAGACAGGGGTCAGAGAGGTACCCCTCCACTTGATGAGTGGTAATGATCCAGATCTTTTTTCCTTTTCTGTCCTCTGTGCAGGAAATGGGCATGTGGAAGGCTACTGCCCCTATGATAAGGAAAGTCTTGGGGAAACCCCCGGGAAAATTGAGAGTAAAATGAAAGAAGAGCTTAGGGAGTGCTCCTATTGTAAAACTACAGACTTTACAGATGAGTGTCTATGGCTGGAAGATCTGGAATAGGAATGCTGCCTAGGAGAGCTAAAGAGACTGCAGTCAACCAAGGGAAGAGAAAGATGAACCCTTGCTAGAAAATGGCTGAATTATAAAATAAATAAGCATGATGACAAGGGCAACTCTCACCTTGAGAATCAAGAGTGGGAATGAGAGTGGGCCCGTACTTTTGTGAAACTACAAAGCTGTAACCTGGTAGATGGTCCACACCTGAGACTAGCAGACTTTGTGGTCCCAGTTGAGTTAAATGACATCCCCACCCAAGCTTTAATAGATTTGGGATGTGGCAAGGCACCTATGAGCAAGGAGGTAAGTAGGCAAATAGGAGTTAGCCATAAGAGAAAGGCAAGGTTTGCATGTGTACATGGAGATCAAAACAGTATTCCACTGATCAGGTGGTACTGATAACTGCAGGACAGTCCGGTATGGAGGTTGGAATACTGCCTCAACTCCAGTATTCAGTGGTAATAGGACGGAACTACCCATAATTTGAGACTACTTCAGGATTAGCCCAAACGGAACAGACTAAAAAGGATACCTCAACCACAGAGGAGGAAACTCAACCTAGTCCTAGGTTCAAGGAATGTGGGGGATAAAGATCCCAGCTTGGTTAAAGAAAGGGGGTCAGTAATGATAAAGTGAACCTCTAGAGCCACATGTAGGGGAAGAGGGATTTCTTACCTCAGGGAGGTAGTCCTGGCATAGGCAAGCACTCAACCCTGATAGATTGAGGTGATGGGGAGGATATGTGGCAGGGTATATAACCAGGAACCGCGGAACAACTTAAGAACAGAGCTTAGCTATCTGGACCCTATACCTTGACAGAGAATTCTGGCTATAGGCTGTCTCCTGTGGCCTGGGGATATAATGTAGGCTAAGAGGAGAGCAAAGGGAGGCCTGGGACTCCAGGAACATGAGTAAGAAGAGAAAGGCAGCATCTTAAGAATAGCTGACTTGTTTTGTATAAAGTGGGAGAAGTCAGTTCTTTTCCATAGCTGCCTGCATTTGTGTTGTGCAAACTGTGAATGCTACTGGTTTTGTTGCACTATAAAAATAAAACACTTAAAAGAAGAAAGCAGCCTTGATCACTCATTTCTGTACCACAGTGTATCACTGGACTGTGGGACTGGAATTGTAATGTATAGTCATGCAGTTTCTCTCTGGGAGTTTAAAATTATTTTTTTTTCTCTATTTTATTTTAAGGAGTTGGACGCAGAAGGGAGGGGAGAGGGGTTAGGGAATGTGGGTGGGAGGAAAGTTTGGGCTAAATGGTTTTGGATGGTTGATGACACAACAGAACCTGTGCCTCAAGGGTCCTCCTGTATTGGTGGCAAGCTGGGTTTGATTTTGTTTTTTGTTCTTGCTAGATGTGAAAAGTTATGGAAGAGAGTTTTTGAGAAATTATTGTACAGCTTTTCTTTGCTGTTTATGGAGTTGGGGTTTTTGGAGTAGGGGCTGGGGGGAATTCTGTTTGGATGGGCTATATTATAAAAATGAATTGGCAAACTGGTATTTTTTTGTTTTGTAAATGATTACTGCATAACTATGTTTATTTATTTGTTTTCTCTATATATGTTATCCACCACATTATTTTTCTAATATGACAATGGATAAAATGCAACTGGAATTTCATCACAAAATAATTTTTCAATTTTTGAAAAGGCATAAAGTACAGGTGTCTTTATTGCAGGAAGTTCATCTAACAGATGATGAGCACGAAAAGTTGCAGAGGGATTGGGTTGGGCTAATATACTATGTCTCTCAAAACTCTAAAAGCAGGAGCATTTCTATATTTCTTCATCAAGCTTTTCCTTTAAATGTTACTAAATCATGTAAAGACCCAGAGAGATGATATGTATTTTTAGAGGGGGCTATATATGATCAGAAGGTGGCTATCCTGGTTATATATGGGCCAAATAGGGATCAAGATTTTTTTTATATGAATTTGGTCCCTGAGATTACTAGTTTTTCCTCGTATCCTATAGTAGCTGTTGGCAATTGGAATATGTGCCCTAACCTAATCATTGATAGCTCCACTGGGCATAATGAGGGACTCAGGTTTCTTATGGAAAGTATAGACTCATTGATGCTTGGCATATTTAATGCCCACAGAGGTTAGAAGCTTTTATCTGTTGTTTACAAGTACATCATTCATATAGTATACTGGATTTCTTTTTGTGCTCTGAGATTTTGTGTGGAAGAATGTGGTCATTGACATTTTACCTGGATCTGTCTCTGATCATAATCCATTTATGATGTCCCTTGATATCTTTCAGGCCCTGGGCTCAGGGAGGGAATTGAGGTTGAATTTATCTATCTTGGGAAGAGAGAGCCATCGTAGAGAGGAAAAGAAAACATACAAAATAAATTCCTGCCTGTTCGGCTGTAACTCACTTACTGATCTCCTAGCTGCTTCAGGTGGGGATAGCCCCCTTTGGCCTGTTATAATGGTCTCCTGGGCTATCTCTGTAGCCAGGCCCAGGAAGAGAAAAAGAAAAAATAATTCTCTTTTCTTCTGCTTTTTTTTCTGGCTTGGGTACTGCTCTGTGATGCAATCAGCTCCTCAGTTTATGTTCTGTGCCACTGTTTAGAGCAAACGGACTTCCAAACAAACTTCTTTTCTGTTCTGAGGCGTGGATTTCTGGCTGTGCCTTGTTTAATGCAGAAAATCCCCAAGCTAACACCAGAAATGAGCAGTCAAGGCAAGTGCCTTGTTTCTCAAGCCATTAAGGATTTCTTTGAAATTCACTCTATGGAAGATTATAGTCTGCTGTTATTATGGGAAACTCTAAAATCGGTTCTATGGGGTAACATTTTTAGATGCACCAGTCACTTTAAAAAGATGAGACAGAAACAACAACTTGAAGCTGAAATATTCACTCTGGAAACACAATCTAGAGACAGTTGCTCTCCTAAAATATGGAAGCATTTAGTCAAAGCTAGACAACGCTTGGAATACCTTCAGACAAAGCAAATAGAACTTTCTTTCAGATTTACTTGTCAAAACGTTTACAAGCATGCAAATAAAACAGAAGCACTTCTGGCTAGGTGGAGACAGGACAACCTGTTTGAAAGATTGGCGGGATAGGAATTTCATAAGAACATAAGAAATTGCCATGCTGGGACAGACCAAGGGTCCATCAAGCCCAGCATCCTGTTTCCAACAGAGGCCAAAAACCAGGCCACAAGAACCTGGCAATTACCCAAACACTAAGAAGAACCCATGCTACTGATGCAATTAATAGCAGTGGCTATTCCCTAAGTATAATTGATTAATAGCCATTAATGGACTTCTCCTCCAAGAACTTATCCAAACCTTTTTTGAACCCAGCTACACTAACTGCACTAACTACCTTCTCTGGCAACAAATTCCAGAGCTTTATTGTGCGTTGAGTGAAAAAGAATTTTCTCCGATTAGTCTTAAATGTGTTACTTGCTAACTTCATGGAATGCCCCCTAGTCCTTCTATTATTCGAAAGTGTAAATAACCGAGTCACATCTACTCGTTCAAGACCTCTCATGATCTTAAAGACCTCTATCATATCCCCCCTCAGCCTCATAATCTATTGGATCTCTTTAGAAGCTGGTATGTCAGAGGGAATGGATTTATCCTTTATACTTATATTGCCTCTTACCTTTTCTCGAGTCTGAATAGCTCTTAGATCTAGTTACGTGTTATCACATACTGTATGGATGTGGTGAGCTTTTTCTTAGGGCCTGGGGATAGAGAATGAAGGCTTATCTCCTTTATCTTTATTAAAGGAAAATCCTAGTATATTTGTTTTTACCTTTCAGAATGAAATGGAGGATTGGTGGAATGTAGGCCTGTGATTTTTAGGTCAGATGTGGGAAGAGAAGGGCTGGTACTTGTTTGCCTCTCTAAGGTCTGAATATGGTCTGAGTAAGGGTTCTTTGGTTATGTATATGACAAGCGTTAAGCCCGTAACAACGGGCTACATTAAATCATTTTTTTTCGGTTTGGTTTTCAGAAACGGCACTCTTCCTCATTTCTTCTCCCTCACTCCCCCTTCCCCTCTCTCATTCACCTTGGTCACTCACCCTCCTTCCTCCACTCACCTCCCTTCCCTCCCCTGCTCCCACTCAAACTCCTTTCCCTCAGTCTTATTCACCCTCTTTCTCCCACTGCCTCCCTCCCCTCTCACTGAAACCCCCTTTCCTTCATTCTCACTCCTTCCCCACCCTCACTCTCATCCTCTCCCGTCCCCTCTCAGTCACTACGCTATGTGACTCACTCCTTCCGTTGTGGCACGGCAGTCTGTTACTCTTTGCCCTTATTGGAAACCTTTTGTTTCTAATTTTCTTCCCCTCTGCCACTGATGCAGAGAGCAGTGCTAGAGCTCCATCAAAGTAGAGGCTTCCTTTGCTCTCTTTCTGGGAGACCTGTGCCTTTAAGAAATCTGCTCAGGGACTTGAGAGGGAGGAGGGAGCAGGGAGCAGGGCTCTGGCTTTCACTTTTGTTGCTCTGCTTTGTGGGGAGTGGGGGTGGAGGAATGCCCAAGTAAACTCTTCCCCTGGTGGCTGAGACCCCCCCACGGGTTGATAGCACTGCTCCCCCCTCCCGCAGTTGCTGAATGTTTACTTGGCTTCTCCTTATCGGTGGGACTCAGGGGGTGGGCTGACTCAAATTTTCTCCGTTCCATTGTCTTCGCTGTGCTCCTGCTGCTTCTAATCTGTTCAACTGGAGGTAAGGAGCAAGGCCCCTTTGCAGCACGTGGGTCTGTACTACATTTGCTGGCGACTCTTCTTTCCTCCTCCTGTCCCTGTTTGTGACGGTCCGGCCATCCCTCCCTACTCCCCCCCCCCCCCGGAGGAGGGACGGGCTCAGGCTCTTAACATATCGCAGCGGCAGCTCCCTGCCGTTTCCTCCTCCCCTCTGTCGCTCAGAGTTCTCTGTGCCGCACATGCGCAGTAGAGCTGCTCTCTACTGCGCATTTGTGGGCACGTCGGTCAAGCTTCATTTATCTAGTTAGATAATTTGAGTTGCTCTATCCAGGATGAAAGGGGTTCGTTGGGGTTGGGGTGCTGCACTAGGGTCGAATGTGTTTTAATGTTAGTGGAAGAGGGGTGTAAATTGATCTCTTTATTATTTAAAGCTATTATTCAGAACTATAAGTAACAGACTTCTCTTTTGCCTTTGGCTAGACAATAGAATTAAGACTTGGTATAGACACTGAGTGAGGTGAATTGGAAATGCATATGGAGACCTGCTCATGGTATATCATTATGTAGTTGCTGATCGAAACTAATGTATAAACTGGTGTCTAGAACTTATAGGTGTCCATTATTTTATTACCAAGTTTTCTCCATCCTTTTCTCAGCTTTGTTGGAGGAGCTGTGGCGGAGAGGGGCACATCTTCATGTGATGGTCTTGTGCTTTTATACTGTCTTTTTGGATGCAGGTGGGAAAAACAATAGCTGAAAACTGGAGACTTCCTTTCAACCAGATCCTGCTTTGAGTTTCTGGGACCTTTCAACCAGATCCTGCTTTGAGTTTCTGGGATCTTTAAATAAATACCACAGAACGTTTATTGGCTATTAGATTCATGATAGCACCTTTAATTTCACATTGGAAAAAGCAGGTACATGAAATTCCCTGATAGAAATGTTGACAGATGAGTTGAAGAATAGTAGTGCCATGTATGATATGATCTGGAGAAAGGACTGGAACTTTGTTAACAAATAATAGCTATCTGCTCTTTTGGATCTTTCCACATGTATATTCCTCTATTTAGTACTAATTATAATAAGGTGTTTTGCCCAACTCTTCAGATCGATGTGGTTGTTTCTTTTGTAATTTCCAATGTAGTCATTGCTTTTGTACCTTTTGCTGATTAAATAAAATTTTTCAAAAAAAAAAAAAAAAAAGCTGGAACTGTAGGAGCAGACCCATTCAGTGAGCAGAGTAGCCAAAAAACCCCTATGGTGTACTTGGAGGGCTAAGGCAGAGGACGAATGGTATGAAAAGCCTGAGAAATGGTGCAGCAGGCAAGCAAAGCAATGGATGATCAGGGCAAGAGTAAGAGTCAGCAATTTGGACAGAAGCTTCAAGATAGCCGGAGTGGGGGATGCCTGGCCCAGTAAGAGGAATTTGGTTGATAATACCAGTAAAGGTCAAGCCATGCATATATTATGGTTCCATCTATTACTTGAATAACTGTGGTGATTGTAGAGCTAATATATGCTTATGAGTGCTGACACCTCTATCTCCATAGACAGATCATGAAAGGGTGTCTGCTGCTCCACTAACCTCTGCAGCATAATATAGGTGGATTTCCAGCGAGTACCAACATCTTGAATCAGACGCTTGTGAGACATGTTGAATTCATGTTTTTCACAGAGAAGCTGCCCTGCTATTTCCCTACACTTCTTTATCAGCTGCTGCAGGAATACATTTCCATGGTCCTTGGAGCCCCAGGGCGTCCTTCATTGCCAGGTGCAATTAGTGTGCAAAATAACAGATACCCTGAAAGCCCCCATCATCTATTGCCTTAACCATATTTGCAGCATTGTCTGGACAATGAAACCTGCATTTAGACTTCAGGCTCTGTTCTAGCTGCCAACCCTCCAGCATTTCTCTTATGATTCAATGAGTTATGGCCATACATCAACTGGGATTACAGCAAAGCCCACTGGCACTCTGATGCTCCATCCCTGCTAGAGCTGCTACCTACCCCTGCCTCAGCCAGGTCCCAGTAGTGTGCTATAGGAAGAGGTAAAAATGTGTAGCATTCATGTTGCTCCCTTTATCACCGATGAAATGCATGCTACTCCCTTCTGCCTTAGTCAACAGCACCTGGATGCATCTGTGGTACTGGTTGTACAAGCTGGGGTTGATCTTCCTACTAATTGTAGTCCTGGAGGGGACTTTATAGTTTGTGGCTAATACCTACAGCAGATACTGAAAATCCCTGCTGACCAATACCAGCAATCATTTTTTTATGCTCCTCATTACAACTTTTGATGCCGCCTGCTTATGGCCCCAGGACAGTACTCCCAAATACCACCCCATTTCCTCCATGGTGGGTTGTACTTCAGATGCAGGGGGCTTCTGTCCTACCACCTGGCTGCTGGAATGGGCCATGGGATCAGCTTATGCAAATGTCTTTCTGTTATCAGCCCCTTTAATCCAGCTTTTAACTGGAGTGGCAGAAGGGGCCACCAAGCTAGTACTGCCACCCTTCCATGAAGCCAATGTTAGTGGGTGCTGCTTCTCCAGCTGATACTGCATATCAGTGTTTGTAAGATGCCCCTTTTTCTTCCCTCAACTTATATCCTTAATGCAGTGAATACAGTGAGTGAAACACTGGTCCTCTCTCACTTTGAAGGGCCTCCAAATCAAGGACTTCTCTGCACTTTCTCCAGTGCAGCTATATCCTTTTTGAGATGCAGTGACCAGAACTGCGCACAGTATTCAAGGTGCGGTCTCACCATGGAACGATACAGAGGCATTATGACATCCTCCATTTTATTTTCCATTCCCTTCTTAATAATTCCTAACATTCTGTTTGCTTTTTTGATCGCCATAGCACACTGGGCAGACAATTTCAATGTATTATCCACTATGACGCCTAGATCTCTTTCCTGGGTAGTAACTCCTAAGATAGAACCTTAACATTGTGTAACTACAGCAAGGGCTATTTTTGCCTATATGCATTACTTTGCACTTGTCCACGTTCAATTTCATCTGCCATTTGGAAGCCCAGTCTTCCAGTTTCCGAAGTTCCTCCTGCAATTCATCACAATCCGCTTGAGATTTAACTACTTTGCATAATTTTGTGACATCCACAAATTTGATTACCTCACTTGTTGTACCCCTTTCCAGATCATTTATAAATATATTAAAAAGCACTGATCCAAGTACATATCCCTGAGGCACTCCACCTTTACCTTTTTCCACTGTGAAAACTGACCATTTAATCCTACTATCTGTTTCCTGACTTTTAACCAGTTTGCAGTCCACAAAAGGACATCACCTCCTATCCCATTACTTTTTAGTTTTCTTAGAAGCCTCTCATGCCTTCTGAAAATCCAAATACACTGCATCTATTGGTTCACCTTTGTCCACATGTTTATTCACCCCTTCAAAAAAATGTAGGAGATTTGTGAGGCAAGACTTCCCTTGGGTAAATCCATGCTGGCTGTGACCCATCAAACCATGTCTATCTAAATGTTTTGTGATTTTATTCTTTATGACAGTTTCCACGATTTTTCCCGGCACTGAAGTCAGGCTCACTGATTTATAGTTTCCCGGATCACCCCTGGATCCCTTTTTAAATATCAGGGTTACATTGGCCATCTTCCAATCTTCAGGTACAATGGATGATTTTAATGATAGGTTACACATTTTTACTAATAGGTCTGAAATTTCATTTTTTAGTTCTTTCAGAACCCTGGGGTGTAAACCATCCAGTCCAGGTGATTTACTACTCTTCAGTTTGTCAATCAGGCCTAACACATCTTCCAGGTTCACCATGATTTGGTTCAGTTGATCTGAATCATCACCCATGAAATCCTTCTCCGGAACGGGTATATCTCCAATATCCTCTTCAGTAAACACTGAAGCAAAGAAATCATTTAATCTTTCTGCAATGGCCCTTTAAGCCCTTGATCATCCCGCAGTCCTACTGACTCCCTTACAGGCTTTCTGCTTTGGACTTATTTTAAAAAGTTTTTATTGTGAGTTTTTGCCTCTATGGCCAACTTCTTTTCAAATTTTCTCTTAGCCTGCCTTATCATTGTCTTATAAAAAAGATATGCATGACCTGTAAAAGATATTTGGAGTGCACAGGAGGCAAAGCCATAATAAACACTTCATTACACCCTCCACTTCACCCACAGAGGTGTTCACGAACACACATTCACCCAAATATGTACACACCTTTTGTTCATCTCTGGCAGCTTTCAGACACCAATATATTTACTCTTGCTGAGGCTGGCATAGATCCAGACCAGAGCTCTGCTGTAGCTGTATGGTTCTCATTACTTCCTATATAGACGATTCTGGCACTTTAAAAACTTTTCTTCTTGCAGAAAAAAAAAGCTAGATGCAACAAACATTCTTTTATTCTGTCACATAATACCTGAATATTTGTTTATCAACCATCCCTAATTTTAAATATTGGCTAAGGATTTTTATACAAAAAGGTCAATATGCTTGTTTTCAAAAGGTCAGTACAGCTTTTTACACTGCAGATTTCAGTGCTCACCTTTGAAAAACATTTTAACCAGCTTTAATGACTGTCTTGTTTATTTTTTAAAGTATGCACTCTGTCACTCTATTCCTTATTTTTCCTACATTCACATTTTACTTATTCTCCCTCATACACTCAATTATATCTCATACACTCAAACTTGTACTCTGTGATGGTAACTTTAAAATGAGTGTGCGCACTCACATGCTTTTGTGGACGTGAGCTCACAAGTGCATGGATTTTTAAATGGTGTGCCAAATTGTGTGCATATCACAGAAAATGCACACATCACTGCGTGCAAACTTAGGCACGTACTATCCGCAATTAGTCATGCTCATTGCAAAGCTCATGTGTGCGAGCAGGTTACATTCCTGCTCCAGTGATGCACAACTTCCAGATCCATAGGGGCGAACTAGCTAAAACATGCCTCCTCCAGCCCGGCAGCCTAATTTCATCATGGGAAACATCCAACACCTTGTGTCGTTGGTCGTGGAACATGAAAGGGATCTATATTTTGTTCATTAGGAATGGAGGAACCTCTGCGTTAATAAGAACACCTGGCGCCAGCTGTGCATCAAGTATATCCGTGGTGCCTCCAACCCTCATGGGGTAAATAGAATGAGCGGTATTGGCGGTGAGGAAGGTCAGGCAATGCATGGGGGGCTACTTAAAGGGGCTAGAGGAGGTGGGGAGAGCTGGAGAGAGTCAGACAATACATGGAGGGGCTACTAGAGGGGAGTGAGGGGGAAGAGTGGTGAGAGTCAGGCAGTGCATGGAAGAGCTACTAGGGAGGGTTTTTTCATTAAAAATTCTTTTAGTTATCTTCAATTAATTTCTGCTTTCACACAGCTGATGATCTTCTTTTAATATCTTCAATTAATGTGAACTTTTACCACAGCAAATAGTCTTCAACCATTTTACTTTATAGCCCTACTTTAGTTCCAGATGGGAAACCTTATACCGTTCTGAACTTTAATTAACAGAACATAGCTTTATATGTCCTATAATGTGAACTTTATCCCGACATCTTTTAACAGCAAGGCACTTATCTTTTTGCACGTTCTCAGTTGTTTTTTCTTCTGACTGAAACAATTGGCTAACAATAAGTTTCTGAGATAATCGGATCCTTTGCCAATATTGAGGTCTTCCTCTATTATAAAAAAGCTTTTCTTATAGTAATTTGAGAGATTAATAAAGTTTATATTTTTAACAGTTAAATTATACACTAGAGCAATAATAATTTCAACAATTCTTGACAGCAAATGGGGCATATTCATAACTAGTTATTTGTTGGATACTAATTGTATACTAGTTATTCCTAGATTACTCTTATGAGGACCACACAGACTGAAGCACTGGTAAGCCCAGCTCTGAAAAGAGATACCCTGAGGTTTGATACTCACCAAGAGGCCATCTGTTCCAGGCTATTCCAGGATCACTGTATATAGCAGGCCAATTGCACATACATCATTAAGGCCTACGAGACACATACTTCCAACATTGTCTGATAAAGAGATAGAAAGCTTTCTGGTTCAGCCCCCATGGCTATTTCACCAAATGAACCTTGTGGTGGCTAGCTACGTGGTAGAAAAGGTGAAAGGAGCCGTCAACCAATACAAGTACCATGTCTATATGACATGGTTTTGTCTGATTCAAAGGCTCTGTGTGCTTCTGTTCAGCCTGTTTTTCAGCCTTCCCTTCACCAGGGGTCCTCAGCGAGCCCAGCTTCCAGCCTTGACAAACTCCTCCTTGCTGCTCACACCACAACCAAGTTCCAGCGCCATTTAACTCTGTGCCTCTTCATAGAGTCACCCTTGGCTCTCAAACCTGGCTGCTCTTATCTTTCTCCTTGCCCTGTGGCCTCCAGGAATTCTCTTATCTTCTACCTTGACTTACAGCCTATCTAGGCCTCTCCTTGCCTTGTGACCTCTGGGCCTTCTTTTATTTTAAGCCTTGCCTTGTAGCCTGTCTAAACCTCTCTTTGCCTTATAACCTCTGGACCTTCTGTTTTCTTGTGCCTTATCTTGTGGCCTATCTAGACCTTTCCTTACCTTGTGGCCTATTGGTCTGCTCTCACCTTATATCTTACTCTGTGCTCTAAGTACTAAAGTAAAGTAAAGTAAAGCTCTAAGTAAGAAAAGGGAAGTGATTATTCCCTTGTACAGGTCCTTGGTGAGGCCTCACCTGGAGTACTGTGTTCAGTTCTGGAGACCGTATCTACAAAAAGACAAAGACAAGATGGAAGCGGTACAGAGAAGGGCGACCAAGAAGGTGGAGGATCTTCATCGCATGACGTACGAGGAGAGATTGAAGAATCTAAATATGTACACCCTGGAGGAAAGGAGGAGCAGAGGTGATATGATACAGACTTTCAGATACTTGAAAGGTTTTAATGATCCAAAGACAACGACAAACCTGTTCCATAGGAAAAAATCAGCAGAACCAGGGGTCACGATTTGAAGCTCCAGGGAGGAAGATTCAGAACCAATGTCAGGAAGTATTTCTTCACGGAGAGGGTGGTGGACGCCTGGAATGCCCTTCCGGAGGATGTGGTGAAGACCAGAACTGTGAAGGACTTCAAAGGGGCGTGGGATAAACACTGTGGATCCATAAAGTCAAGAGGCCGCCAATGAAGAGTGGGTGACTCGCCAGAATGACGGCTACTGCCTGGAGACAATACCCTTATTCAATAAACATACACATGCTTACTGTGACTCCAACATCGCTCTAAGCTTCAACAGCAAGAGGAAATGTGGAAAAATGGATTTACACTCACAAAGAGGGGAGTAGCTGGCTTGTTACGGCGGTTACTACCCCAAACCAAATAAGCCTGATGCTTCACCTTCAATGCATATACAGCATAGTTCTCTGCTTCAACGGCAGGGGAGAAGAAAAAAGGGTTCGCACTCACAAAGTGGGGAGTAGCTGGCTTGTTACGGCGGTTACTACCCCAAACCAAATGTGTCCGATACTTCACTTTCGATGCTTATCCAGCATGGCTCTCTGCTTCAACAGCATGGGAGAAGACTGATACATCACGCATTTCCAGCATAGCTCCCTGCTTCAACAGCAGGGGAGAAGAAAAACAACCAATAAGGACTGTATAACATAGTCTGGGTAAAACAAATAAGCATGGGTGTAGCTTGCTTATTGCGGCGGTTACTACCCCTACTACCCCTAACTAATCAAGCTAGATATTTCAATGGTGGGGGTGGAAGGGAAATAGAACCAAGAGCTAAGAGAAACAGATAAGTATGAGAGAAAAAAACGTGTGAAGCTTGCTGGGCAGACTGGATGGGCCGTTTGGTCTTCTTCTGCCGTCATTTCTATGTTTCTATGTAAGTACTGTTTTATTGAAACGGATTATAGCGCGCTCATTAATTTGCATAACAAAAAATATTTTTAAAATAACATTAAAGTGGACCTACAAGTTCTTTAGCTGTTTTCAATGTTTGCCATGTCGGTCCTACAAATATAATAAGAAAGCTTTAACATTTTGCTCATTTAAGGCCGAATTTTTAAATGGCCACACGTATAAAAATCGGCACTTATGCACGTGGCCGGGCTCTGCGCGCGCTGTGTGCATTTTCAAAAGGGCCCAGTCACACACATAAGTGCCAATATGCACACAAGTGCCAGGCCTTGGAAAAAAGAGGCAGGCCGGGGGGGGGCATGTTCTGGGCGGGGAGAGGCAGGGCGAGATGGAGATTGGCTGGGACAGCACGCGCTGGCCGGCTGCTGGTGCGCGCAAACTATTTCTGCTCTGGTGGAGCAGTAAGTCAGAAAATAAAAAATTTTCGGGTAGGTAGGTAGGGGGTTAGGGGTCGGGATGGAGAGGGGAAAAGAAAGGAAGGTTAGGCAGGGGGGGAACAAGGGAAGACCTGAGTACGCCTCCATGTGTAATTTGCAAAAATTCACACACCCCCCCCACACACACACGCCACCCGCAAATGCGCGTGTGGATTTTAAAATCCAGTGTGCATGAACACACAGCGCATGCATGATTAAAATCAGCATATCCATATGCATGTGCCGGGAACCGTGTGCATGTTTTAAAATGTACCCCTTATTTTGTTTAATTGAATAACCAGAATACTTATTGTATCTTTAATATTGTGAGAAGATGAGTGGTTTCTTGATTAAGATTTTGTCAGGGCAGTAATTTAGTGATTCTTGGATTATATGAAGTAACAAGGCATAAAATACATAAATGGATACATTGCAAGCAATTAGATAAGGAGTACATTAGGTAGGAATAATGAAGTTGGTGCATTGGATGTAAATTGCATATATATAGTTAAGAAATAATTAGGTAAAAATTTCATGTATATATGTGTGTTATCCCCTCTGGGTATTATGACTACAGGCAACAAGGGAGGAGGCAACACACTAGAAGAAATGATCACCCAGATCCCCAATAACAGTGAATGAGGAACAGGGTGTATAACTGCAGGTTCACTTACCTGTTGGGAAGGGAGATAAGGTCTCTAGAGCTACCCCAATACTATACTTGGGTAGGCAGTAGATGTTCTGGGGAAGAGCAGAATTAGCTGGTTAAGTTAACTAGTTAACTCCGATATTTGGAGTTAGCCAGCTAAACTATCCGGGTAACTCTGGTCAAGCTGCGGGGCTGTCCTAAAGTTAGCTGGTTAGATCTTGACTTTTTAAATACAGGAAGTGGTAGCAGGGGATGGAGGAGGGGGAATACATGACATTGGGGGTCACAGTCCTAGGACTTTTTTTTAATGTTAAAATCAGAGGTCTTTAGGGAGGTGGTGGCAAGTTCGGCCCCACAGGGCCTTTGGAGTTCATGTAGTAGGGAGACTTTTTTTTTTTCCACAAATGCTACTTAACCGGATATATTCTTTTGAATATATCCGGTTAAGTGCTGCATTATATGGCCACACAAAGCCACATAACTTTAGAATTAACCGGCGATATTCAAATGAATATCTGGCTAACTTTAGCCAGATAACTTGTCCATTAAATGGCCTATTGAATATTGGTCTCAATATATATTATGTACATTCACATGTTTGTGTGTTTTTCTTTAGCTGTTGGCTCTTATTCAACCACGCCTGGACTAGCTCAAGATGTGCATTCTTCCACAAGGAACACAGAGGATGTCACACCACCCGAAGAAGCAGAATTCATCCCGGCAGTCCCTCTCAGCCCGCACAGCCTGCAGAGGAGGCATTCCTGTTGGCTTAGATGGGACACTGTCTTCTTACTAACTGACACTTTAAAGCAAACTCTACAACAGCACAGTCATATAGGGGAATGGTTAGTAACTATGCTGGGAATTTGCATCTGTTTGTGCTACATAGCTTTTCTGTTGCACTTCCTGTAACTTAAATGGAACTGTAATGGAGAAATGGGATGAAGGTTTTTTAGTCAAAAGTTATAAGTATGTGTGTGAGGGTGAGAGTAGGATCTTTCACTTTTTTGAAACCACTTTTAAATCTTATGCCTGATTGTCTGCTTTTAGTCTTGTTAACTAGCTTTTTTTTCTTTTTAACTGTTGTCTTCCTTTATGAAGTACCCCAAGTCTCATTGTCCTGAATGTTTGTCTTATTAGATTGTAAGCTCTATCGAGCAGGGACTGTCTTTTTGTATGTTTGTACAGCGCTACATATGTCGTGTAGTGCTATACAAATGTTAAGTAGTAGGTAGTAGTAGGATCTCCTTGTTCAAAAGTGGGAGGTTACAGCGGGGGATGCTTTAATTGCTTCCCTGCAGAGAGAGGCAAATGAGTGACCTTCCTGTAGACTTGTGCTTCAACTTTCAATGACCAAACTGCTGCTATTAATTATAAAAATTAATAACCAATTGTAGATGGAAGGAGGCTGTGATCAGGAAGAACTTTGACTTAATAATATAAATTTTAAAAAGTAGCAAGTACACAGATTAAAAAAAATAAATAAACATGCTATTCATGCCAAAGCATTAAAATGTTTTATAATAAAAAGGTAAATGTTTATCTGAAAAGAAATGTATTAAAACCCAGGAGAGAAAGGAGAGAGAGAGAGGGGGTTGAGAACTGTTCCTGAAGGAGAGAGGACTGTAACTGGTTGGGGTGGGGTGCAGAGTGGAGGAGAAGGAGAGGGCTGCAGCAGGGTGGTGGAAGGTCTCATAGGGGTGGGGTGAGGAGTGGAGGAGCGGAGTCAAAGGGGCGCATGGGTAGTGGAGGAGAAGACTGTGAAAGGGCTGAACCAGGATGGGAAGCCCTCATGGTATGGAGTAGGGGCTATGCGCTCACCTTGTACTCCCTCCACCTTCCTTCTCAGCTCTCCCTAACCACCCAATCAAACAAACATTTTTTGGGGAGTAAGGAATACACAGAGAGTGCCTTTATCCCTGGCGAGTAAGTCCTGGAGGAATTTTCAGATCCTTTCATTGAAAAACATTTCTGTCAGTAATGCTGTGACAATTAAGTGCAGACACGTGGCACCCACCAGGCTTCACAAAGAACAATACAGGTCAGAAATGCTTGACAGCGGGAAAATAATGCTCTCAGCATTATTTGGCTTTTTGACAACAGCAATGAGATCTTTTTTGCTTTGCAGATGAGGATTTCTGACTTGCAATGCTGTTTGCATCCTGGTGAATGCTGTGAATATGCTCCATCTTTTTGGTCATACCAACATTGAATTCTCACATTACTGCAGCCCTAACGAACAGAGACTGCGTTTGCAGTTTAAACCTGCATTGGTCAAGCTGGCCTTTTGTTATAAAGCATTGTGATACTTTGGTATGTGAAGCTGGTTAATTTGTGCTGCTGAAATACAGTGCCATGCAAAAATCTTCACACCTTTGTACATTTGACACATTCTGCTGTCTAAAAAATACAAATCAAAATGCATTAAAGCCGTTTATTTCAGTGATCCACAGAACATACTCTACACTTTCATTGTGAACGAACAATTATAGAACTATTCCAAACGTAATTAAGAATACAAAGAAACAAAAAGTCTTGATTGCGTAAGTCTTCGCGTCCCTTGACTCAATACCTGGTGCAGGCCCCTGCTGCAACAATAGCAGCCATCAGTCATTTAGTATAAGTATCTACCAACTTTGCACAGCAGGATGATGCAGATTTTGCCACTCTCCTTGGCAGAAGAGTTGAAGTACTTTCTATTAGATTCAGTTCTGGGATTTGACTGGGCCAGAGCAGGACATTCACTTTCTTCTTGCCGAGCCACTCAGTTGTTGCTTTTGCTTTGTCCTATTGAAAGGTGAATCTTCCCCCCAGTCCCAGGTGTATGGGTACCTCCAGACATATTGTTTTCTGCACCAAAAGGATTTTGTGTGCACAGAAATCCATCCTGTAACATAACATAGTAACCTAGTGATGACGGAGGAGGGAGACCAGATGGTCCATTCAGTCTTCCCAGCATGTGTTTTATGGTAGTAGCTTCTGCTTCATGCAGGTTACCCCCATGTTTCTGACATTAGTGGCATGGGATGTATTTAATGTTTGGGTAATTGTAGCCTGGATTGTCCACTGTTGGAAACAGGATGCTGGATTTGATGGACCCTCGGTCTGATCCACTATGGCAATTTTTTGTGCTCTTATGTCTATGGCAGACTGGAACACGTTTTCCTCCAGGATCTGCCTGTGCTTTGCATCATCCACCTTCCCTTCAGTCTACACAAGCCTCTGCCCCCACTGCTGAAAAGCATCCCCACAAGATAATGCTGCCACTAACAGGCTTTACTGTAGGGGTGGTATTAGCAGGGTGATGTGCCGTGTTTGGTTTTTGCCACACATGTTGCTTAGTATTGGAATCAAAAGGTTTCACTTTGGTCTCATCAGCCTACAAAACCTTCTCCCACACAGGTGCAGTGTCCCTTAAGTGTTTCTTTGCAAACGTTGTGTGCAGGGGCGGCTCAAGGCAATCTGCTGCTTGAGACGAGGGATGAGATGGTTTACCCTGCCGCCCTCCCTCTGCCCCCCTTCCTTTTCCACACACACCCATACGTGCATATACACATATAAGCTCATTCACTTCTCTCCCTCTTCCATACACACATGCCCTTTCATTGTCTCTTCTCACCTCTACTCTCATTAGCCACCGGAGCCTCCTCTTTCCCCAGGCCCGTGGCACATGCGCTCCACTACCTCCTCCTCCAGTAGCATTAGCCCACTCTGCTCTTGTTTTATTTTTGGCACGCGGCCTGACACTGTTGCTCCTCCTCCTGCGTCTTCGGTTTCTTGTTTCCCGCGGAGGAGAGCGACGCTCCTGCTCATCTTTCTTGCTGCGCAGCACCGGGCTTCATGTTTTCTTTGAGTGAGTGCTGTTCCAGGCCCTTTCTCTTCCGGTCTTCTGCAGCAGGGCACCCAGAGTTTTCAGGTGTTGGCCCAAAGACCCAGCAATTTTTTCAGAATTCCGGACTCTCCGGGCCAAATCCGGAGAGTGCCCAGGAATTGAGGGTGAGGCAGCTGCGACAGGGACATTCTGAGAGGGGCATTTTATGCCACCTCAAAATTCTGCCTCCTGAAGCAGTAACCTCACCCTGCCTCATAGAACCACCCCTGGTTGTGTGGCACATCGTATGGTTTTAATTCAGCAGTGGTTTCCTTCTTGCCACCATCTTATAGAGGGCATGTTTTTGGTGTAATCTTGGAACTGAAATTCTTGAATAGACATTTTCCCCAGTCTCAGCTAGAAACCTTCATTCTTCATCGAGGAGTATTCAAATCAGCTCAGCTACTGTATCTGGACACAGGCCTTACTTAACTTATTATGGACTTTGTTAAAAGCTGTTTTTGAACTGGCGCCTGATATGGGTTTGCTGTGACAAGGGGTGTGAACATTTATGCAATCAAAATGTTTTATTCTTAGTTACTTTTGGAATATTTCTATAATTGTACTTTAATGATGAAAATGTAAAGTGTGTTGTGTAGATCAGTAAAACAAACTACTATTTTAATGCATTTTGATTTGTATTTTTTTAGACAGCAGAATATGAAAAATATACGAGTGTGAAGACTTTTACAAGGCACTGTATATGTGCCATTGGACATCAGTTCCTTGAACTTCCTTAGGTAGATTTTATGCTGTTTGATAGTGTTTCAAATTATTGGGAGTGATTTTATATAGATGCACTTTTCTATTGTATAATTAGCTAAATCAAGAGCCTATTGTGCCATTGGTGATATGCTGTATCTGAGCCTACTTGGATTAAAACTAAACTGCTGGTGCCTTAGACATGTAGCAAATAATTATTCTTCTGTCTAATTTTCTAAGAGGTAGGCTTGCATATGTTTTGCTAGAAAGATGTAATGTATGTTAAAAGTATACTGTAGAAGAATTTTCATTTTGTTAAATTTAATACATAGCTTAGTAATATAACAAATGTCAGCAGAAAAAGATCGAAGTAGTCCATCCAGTCTGCCCAGCAGTCATTTATTTTATTTTATTCTTAGGGTAATTGTTGTTCTGTGCAGCTACCCCAGTCAGCACAGGTTTCCATTTTCTTCATTTCTATCATTTAGCCACTAGGAATACTCTGGTTTTCCCATGCTCTGTGTGAATTCCATTACCATCTTTGTCCTCACTATCTCCCCTGGAATGGCATTTCACTCATCCACCACCTTTTCCATGAGGAAATACTTTCTGATATTGGTCCTAATTTGACCCCTTGGAGCTTCATATTATGGCCCCTTGTTTTATAGTTCTCTTTCAATTGAAAAAGGTTTGATTCCAGTGCATTATTAATACTTTTCAGGTATTTAAAAGTCTGTATCATATCACCCCTGTCTTGCCTTTCCTCCAGTGTATTCATATTTAGGTCCTTCAATCTCATCTCATAACTTTCTTGGTACAGACCTCACAACATTTTGATGCCTTTCTCTGGACAGATTCCATCCTGTCTCTATATCTTTTTAGAGATGCAGTCTCCAGAACTGAAGAAAGTACTCCAGATGAGGCCTTACTAATGACCTGTACAGTGGCATTATCCTGTCCTTTTTCCTATTGGTTATGCCCCTCTCTATGCAGCACAGCATTTTTCTGGCCATAGCTATCACCTTGCCACATTGTTTCACCACCTTCAGATCATCAGATACTATCATCTCGAGGTCTCTCTCCCAGTCCATGTACATCAGATATTGCCCCCTCCATCCTGTTTGGCTCCTTCAGATTTCTGCACCCCAAATGCACTCCTTGTCATTGAATCCCAACTGCCAAAACTTTGACTACTCCTCAAGTTTTTTTAAATCGCTTTTCATTCTCTACTATTTCAGGCAGATCTTAGTGTCATGTGCAAAATGATAAACTTTTTCCTTCTAATCCTTCCATAGTATCACTCACAAAAATATTGAATAAAACTGGTCTAAGAACAGTCCCTGAGGCACTTCACTTAGCATTCTTACCTCCTCAGAATAGGTTCCATTTATGAATACTTGCTGTCATCTGTCAGTCAACCAATTTCTGATCCATCCCACCATCCTGGAGCCTTTTCCAGGCTTTTCGGTTTGTTCCTGAGCTTCCTAGGCAGGACTATATCAAATGCTATGCTGAAATCTAGATAAATCACATCAAGTGCTCTTCCTTGATCCAATTCCCTAGTCACCCAATCAAAAAAGTCAGTCAGATATGTCTGACATGCTCTTCCTCTAGTAAAACCATGTTATATCATGCAACCCACTTCTTTACAGATAGTTCACTAGCCTTTCCTTCAGAAGTGTCTCCATTAGTTTTCCCACCATTGAGTTAAGGCTAACAGGCCTGTAGTTTCCAGACTTCTCCCTGCTACCAAGCTTGTGAAGCAGAACCACCACTGCCCTTCTCCAGTCTTGCTTGACCACTCCTGTTCCAAGGATCTATTGAACAGGTCTTTCAGCAGAGCCTCCAGCACTTCTCTGAGCTCTTTCAGCATCCTGGGATGAATCTCATTCAGCTCCATGGCCTTGTCCGCTTCCATTTTCGCTGGTACTTCCCATATGTTCTCTTCTATAAACAGAGTGGTATCTACCCCTCTCCTATCCGTGCTCTTATCAACCAGTATTGGTCCTTCCCCAAGGTCTTTCCTTGGTGAACACTGAAATGAAGTGTTTTAATGTTTCTGCCTTTTCTCATCTTTCTCCACAGCTTTGTATCCTTTCAGTCTTACAATATCACCTTTGACCTTCCTTCTTTCTCTTATATATTTGAAAAATGCTTTGTCACCTCGCTTTACCTCTTTGGCGATCCTTTCTTTCACTCGCGCTTTGGCCATCCTGATTTCTTTTTTCATTTCTTTCAGTTTCACCAGCTAAACCTTTTAGTGTAGGGCATAGTGTCATTTAGGACAGTGGTTCTCAACCATTTTTCTCTTGGGACACACCTGACAGATAATGCTTACAGGCGGGACACACTGAACACTTGACCATCACGGGGCTAAATGTAAAGATATACTCTGCATCCACAGGAACCTGCACTCAGCCCCTTCCCCTCCCCCATCCTCAAGCAATGGATGCAGAGCAAAACTAAGAATATTTCAAATACAACTTGCTATATAAAAAATATATTCTGATTCCAGTGCTATCTCAGTAACAGAAACACAAACTCCGTTACCACCAGGTGCATTGTAAAATACAAAAGCTGGAAAAAAAAACCCCACTCAGCACGTGTGTAGCAAACCTTCCATACCATTGCAACACTAACTCCAAGAACTCAAACAGCAATAGCCCTTCCTATGAAAAGGCAGCAGTGCAGCACCAATGCACGACCTATTGAGAATGAGAAAACACAACAAAGAAGATTGATACAAATCCCTACCTACTAGTAAAATACCTCACCTAAGTCTAAATACAGATCCAACCTTCACCAAATGCAGAATAAAAGACCACAAATTAGAAATGTGGAGACAAAAACTGGAATGGAAATTTCAAAAAGCTACTTTGCATGCAGTGCAAAATTGGAGAGCTAGAAATGGAAATACAAATCCTCCTACACTAAGCAAAGATATAAGAAATGCACATTCCTAAAATTGACATATTATGGCTCTCGCACCCTGTCACTCCCCTTCCATGCCTCCATCATCCTCCTCATGATTCTCCCTACCCCCTTCATCCCATCTCCCTGCCTGCCCAGCTATGCCAGCCCACTGTTTCCCACCACTTCCTGCTCAACAGCCCCCACACTCCCTATCCTTCCACCTTCATCTTCCCAGCATCCCCAACCTCCTTTCCCCAACCCTTCACAGGGTGAAGAGATCATCAGCTGCATCACTCCCAGACTCAGCAGGGGAAGATAAAGTTTGCCTCCCATCAGGCCCAGAATAGCCGAAGCTGGTAATGTCTCACTATGATCTGATAATGACAGCCTATACATTGCTGGTGTAGCAACTGTTAGATCCTTTCCATTTACCTTCTTTAATTTTGCTTTCCCATGTCAAGTTTATTGATTAAGTATGCCATTCTCCATGCGAAAGTAAATATGTAGTTTTACTAACCTGAACATCTATTGCATTCCCTCCTTTATTTGGGCAGAGAAGAGACATTTGCAGCAAGAATCTTGGACCAGTTCTTTTCCACATTTTCATAAGTGATATAGCAGAAGTACTATCAGAAAAAGTTTATATTTTTGAGGATAATACCAAAATCTGAAAACAGGGTAGACACTCAGGATGGCATTGAAAACATGAGGAGGGGTCTAGAAAAGCTTAGGGAATGGTCTAGAGTCTGGAAGCTAAGATGATAAAAAAAAATTCAGAATCATGCATTTGACCTGCGAAAACACAATAGGAGTGGTACAGTCTAGGAGGTTAAATTCGTCTATGCACAAATCAAGAGTGGTTCTAGGGGTGATCATATCTGATGATCTCACGGTGGCCAAACAGATGAATAAGGTGACAGCAAAAACCTGAAAAATACTTGGGTACATAGAGGAGGAATGGTCAGCAGAAAAAAGGAGGTGATATTGCCACTGTACAAGTCCCAGGTAAAACCTCATATGGAATACTGTGTACAGTTCTGGAGACCACACCTTTAAGAACATCTAAACAGGATAGAATCTGTCCAAAGGGTGGCCACTAAAATAGTCAGTGATTTTCAATATAAAGCATATGAGGACAGACTTAAAAATCCAAACATGTATTCCCCAGAGGAAAAGCAAGATAGGGGAGATATGATAGATATTTAAATATGCACAGGAAGCATATCTCTTTCAATGGAAATGAGTATCTGAAATGAAGGTCATGAACTGAGGGTGAAATGGGGTAATCTATGGAAGTATTTCTTTACACAAAGGGTGTTGGATGCATGAAACAGCTTCTCAGTGAAGATGGTGGAGACAAGGGCAGTATCTGAATTCAAGAAATAATAGTACTTAATTTAAAAGGATTCTCAAATGCCACAATGTAAACTGGCTTACCAAATCAATGAAGCTATTAAATCCCGCTGATCAGTCTCTCTCACACGTACACGTGGCAACAAGTCCTGTTTCTTTGTTAGTCATCATTTTTATAGCAGAAATAAAACCCACAGGTTGGGGCTGATCTGTTTCTTTTCCTTCAAAAAGTGAAGTCTGAAACTAGAAAGTCTCAAACTTCATTAAAATAGTTTTTTTCTTGTTTTAGCAAAAATCTGAAACAGGGGAGGTAACTCAACTAATTAAAGTGTTGCCTGACTTTTGAATTTCTACAGGCAGAACCAGGCAGAGACAGCTCTTGTTTTTTTTCTAATTCAGCGCAGCGATAAGAAATGCAGCTTGCATTATTTTTTTCTTCTAAACTTATAAGAACATGCTACTGTTGCTAGTATTAGCAGTGGCTCTTTACTAAGTCAATTTAATTAATAGCAGGTAATGGACTTCTCCTCCAAGAACTTATCCAATCCTTTTTTAAACACACCTACACTAACTGCACTAAGTACATCCTCTGGCAACAAATTCCAGAGTTTAATTATGCATTGAGTAAAAAAGAACTTTATTCAATTAGTTTTAAATGTGCCACATGCTAACTTCAAGGAGTGCCCCCTAGTCTTTCTATTATCTGAAAGAGTAAATAACTGATTCACATTAACCCGTTCTAGACCTCTCATGATTTTAAACACCTCTATCATATCCCCCTCAGCCATCTCTTCTCCAAGCTGAAAAGTCCTAACCTCTTTATTCTTTCCTCATAGGGGAGCTGTTCCATTCCCTTTATCATTTTGGTCGCCCTTCTCTGTACCTTCTCCATCACAAATATATCTTTTTTTAGATGTGGCGACCAGAATTGTACACAGTATTCAAGCTGTGGTCTCACCATGGAGCGATACAGAGGCATTATGACATTTTCCATTTTATTCACCATTCCCTTTCTAATAATTCCCAACATTGTTTGCTTTTTTGACTGCCGCAGCACACTGAACTGATGATTTCAATGTGTTATCCTCTATGACGCCTAGATCTCTTTCTTGGGTGGTAGTTCCTAATATGGAACCTAACATTGTGTAATTATAGCATGGGTTATTTTTCCCTATATGCATCACCTTGCACTTATCCACATTAAATTTCATCTGCCATTTCATCTGCCCAATTTTCCAGTCTCAGAAGGTCTTCCTGTAATTTATCACAATCTGCTTGTGATTTAACTACTCTTGTATCATCTGCAAATTTGATTACTTCACTTGTCATATTTCTTTCCAGCATGGACCATGCTTCCCCACCAATGTGGCTGGAATATATACATGTTAGCATCTCTGATTACAATGATTCAGGTATAATGACTCTTGGTCCTTTCTATAGAATGCTGATTTTATCCCTAAATGACCATATTCCTTATGCTAACTGGTACTTCCATCTCTGGCCAACCATTCAGGATCACAGACTTCCGGTTCTGTAAGGTCTCATTTCCTGTAATGTACTATATGATCTGATGCAGTCTGTGGTCAATGATATTCAGATAATCTGCTTGATTGATCTGTGCAATGTCCATTTGTTCCTGTTGCACCCACCCTAAGATGTTCAGGCCTTGCACCGGACTGTTGATCCTTTTCTGCTATACCTCTGTTAATTGTATCACTGATGTACATCTCAGGGTCTGGCTTATAAACAATACTGGTGTTGTAATACAGCAATGTAAACAGCAGGCTCTGAAGATGCTTGGGAACACATAATGGGGATTCTTGGATTGCTCTCAGCAGTTTATGGTCATTTTCTGTTGTATTTATATTACAGTCACAGAGGTAATGATTAAAATGTTGGCAGGCATATGCAATGCTCAAACATTCCTTTTCAATTTGCCCATAATTCTGCTCAGCTTGGAGTAAGTGCCGTAGAAGCAAAAACTATTTTGCTGACCCTCTTGAATCAAACAATATCCAAGCCCATTTTTTCTAGAATTACTCTGTAGCACATCAAGGCTTAATGACATCATAATGCTTTAACACAGGTCCATCTACGACCAAGTGTTTTATTTCTTGTACTGCATGGACATGCTTTGGAAGCCAGTGCCAAATGGTATTCTTATCCATAAGTCTTTTTAAGGGCTCACATATCTTTGACAGGCATGGCTTGAATTTTGCTAGTTAAGTCACAAACCCAACGAAGTGCTAGACAGATTTTGTATCCATAGGTTGTAGCTTATCCTATAAGGTTCTAATCTTATCTGAGTCTGCTTTCAGTCCCTGTAAGGACAGGATATGCCTATAGAAGTGGACTTCTTTCACCTTGAATTACAATTTCTTCACAATAAGTCTTACCTTCACCTGCCTGCATCAATCCATTAGGGCCAATTGCTTGTCATTATGGTCATCCTCTGTTTGCTTATCAGTCACCACAGCCCAAAATGAGGATGTTATTTTGACTCAATACCACCACTATTGACTCAATACCACCAAGCCCTGCTAACAGTTGGTGCTTCTTCAGGTGATACATCTCTGGTGGCACCGAGACTCCAAATGGTAATTTGAGCCATCTTTTTCTGCCCTAGTGGATCCCGAACAATGTCATTAGACTGATTTTCGCATTTAATTTACATTGCAGGAATGCATACTGTGCAATGTGCATTAACAAGCATAAACACTCAAGCTGTAGGCAACCTGTATAAAACATCTTCAAGTGTTGGCATGATGTAGTGAGATCTCTTCAGTGCTAGATTTAAAAACTTTGGATCTCTGCAAATTGTCAGCTTCTCTGGCTTCCTCCCTACGATCGTGTTGCTTATCCAGTCAGTCAGTTCAGTCACCGGTGTTAGATGACCATCAGCTGCATGCCTGTCCAGCTGGGCTTTTACCTCTGGCTTTATGGCTGCTGGTACACTGCATGGTGCACATTGAATAGGTGAAGTACTAGGATCAAGCTCAAAATGGACTTCTCCTGAAACAGATTCCAGATCCCGACTCTGTGCTTTCCACCCGGCTGCACAATATTCTTGGATTTTCTGAGTTGGTATGCCATGCTCCCTTTCTTGCTTTATTTAATTCCTGTCTTACCCATCTTTTTGAGGTTGCTTTTAAATCTTAACCCGATTGTCCCGCTTATAGCCTCATTTAAGTTTGAACCATTGTCTTAATAAATGAAATTCCCAGAGTCTTTTGCCCTGTATGTTTGTCTTGATTAGATTATAAGCCCTATTGTGCAGGGACTGTCTGTTATATGTTTTTTGTACAGCACTATGTATTTTGAGTAGTGCTATAAAAGTGTTAAGTAGTAGTACATAAGAATATGCCATACTGGGTCAGACCAAGGGTCTATCAAGTCCAGCATCCTGTCTCCAACAGTGGCCAATCCCGGCCATAAGAACCTGGCAAGTACCCAAAAACTAAGTCTATTTCCTGTTACTGTTGCTAGTAATAGCAGTGGCTATTTTCTAAGTCAACTTAATTAATAGCAGGTAATGGACTTCTCCTCCAAGAACGTATCCAATCCTTTTTTTAAACACAGCTATACTAACTGCACTACCCACATCCCCTGGCAACAAATTCCAGAGTTTAATTGTGTTTGAGTGACAAAGAACTTTCTCTGATTAGTTTTAAATGTGCCACATGCTAACTTCATGGAATGCCCCCTAGTCCTTCTATTATCGGAAAGAGTAAATAACCGATTCACATTTACCCATTCTAGACTTCTCATGATTTTAAACACCTCTATCTTATCCCCCCTCAACCGTCTCTTCTCCAAGCTGAAAGTCCTAACCGCTTTAATCTTTCCTCATAGGGGAGCGGTTCCATCCCTTTTATCATTTTGGTCGCTCTTCTCTGTACCTTCTCCATCACAACTATATCTTTTTTGAGATGCAGCAACTAGAATTGTACACAATTGTACACATGGAGCGATACAGAGGCATTATGACATTTTCTGTTTTATTCACCGTTCCCTTTCTAATAATTCCCAACATTCTGTTTGCTTTTTTGACTGCCGCAGCACACTGAACCGACTATTTCAATGTGTTATCCACTATGATGCCTAGATCTTTCTTGGGTGGTAGCTCCTAATATGGAACCCAACATTGTGTAACTATAGCATGGGTTATTTTTCCCTATCTGCATCACCTTGCACTTATCCACATTAAATTTCATCTGCCATTTGGATGCCCAATTTTCCAGTTTCACAAGGTCTTCCTGCAATTTATCACAATCCGCTTGTGAATGAATAATTTTGTAGTAGTAGATTCCCTTGCTTCATGAAAAACATTATCATATGATTTGATTATCTATTGTTTCAGCAGTCTGGTGTACTGATGTTCTGTATGGCTTAGCTTGGCAAGAATGGTGACGTGGTTCAACTCAAGAGCTCACATGTTGAACCAAACCGCAGAGATTTCTGATTGGCAGCTCATGAGTAAATCTACCTATGCTGAGCTGTGCATGAAAATGTCCAAAGGCCATCATGAGCTGGCCTGGATATAGCTTCAATGTGGTGCTACTTGTTTATGGTTGTACCCTGGGTGCCAACAACCACATCTTGTTTTTCAGAAACATAACATTACATGTTGCCCCAGCATCCAGCTGACAGGACTGTAGTGTATTAATTAATCTGAGATTCACAAACCATTTGTGCCCTGTTCGCATTGTGCCAGAGTATTCCTTTGAGAAGATCACAACAGTACTGAACATGTCTGCATTATATGACTCTATCTCTTACTTAGAAGTGGCACAAGAACAGTGAATGTCTCAGTACAGCAGATTCAAGGTAAAGGTTCAATATTGTTGCCTACGATTTAAAAGAAAACACAGGCGCTGGGTGAGGCACACTGCTTAAGCCAGACCTATTAGAAAGTACCTCTGATTGAGAACACTCTCACCAGTGGCAATTGCTCACCTATTCAAGTCCAAAGAACAAAAACAATTAGCAAAGCTTCAAGAACAAAACAAAATGCCTGCTTCTTACTGAGCTCTAATTGACCTTTAATTATCCTGTCTAAACATGCCAGCAGGCAGAGCTTTGGCTTGGTGAAAAAACAATAGTAAGTAGGGAGAAAATAAAAACCTCCACAAATACTAGCAGAGCTGGTTCATGTCTGTTGGGGTTCTAATAGGATGATCCTTAAGCGGCACACATAACCTAGGGGAGCCTTGAGATTTACTGCAGGGATATCTGCAAAAACAAAGACTGAACAAAGCAAGAAAGCTGAATAAGGAAGTTTAATGGAGTAGAGGAGTAGCTTAGTAGCGCAGCGGGCTACGATCCAGGGAAACCAGAGTTCAAGTCCCGCTGTTGCTCCTTGTAACCTTGAGTGAGTCACTTTACCCTCCTTTGCCTCAGGTATAAACTCAGATTGTCAGCCCTCTGGGGACGGAAATTCCTATAGTACCTGAATGTAATCCTCTTGGAAGTGGCTGAAAGATGGAATATAAATCAAATAAATAATGTCACTGTGCCCTCATAGCAAAAACAAGAAAAAGGCCAAACAAAGCAAGGTTTAAATATATAATCCAAAAATTGGACATCAAGGCAAATAAGACTGGAACAAGGATCTTTGGCAGAAACAAGGCCCTCACGACTAAACAGAAATAAAATGAGTAAAACGATGACAGTGCACAAGGTAATAGAATGAACTAGCACTGGGGCCAACCCAAAGTAAGGCAGATATACCCAAACCCACTAGGTGCTGGTCCACCACTGGGCCAGTCAGAATCAGACAAGAACAAGATAACCACTGTGAGAAAGCGAAGGGCACAGAGCTTCATCCTTTTGTTCCTTAACAAGGGAAACAATTGTTTTCTGTTAACAAGGGGCAGCGTATTTCCCTCTTTCCCTCTCAATTCAAATCCTGGAAACAGGTCAGTAAAGTTTAATTGACATTTTAGGACAATCAGAGCATGTTGTGATGTCCTTAAATATTTTTAAGTCTGGTCTGCATTTTCAAAGTTGCCGTACCATTAGTGCCTGCAGTCACCAGCTGACTTCATTTCTTACCACCTCCTATATGGGAAACAATGTCTCCAGTAGAGTCTATTACACATAAATTTATGTAATTAACTTCATCATAACCATGGGCAAAAAAAGACTAGGCATCTTGAAATGTTCACACGTTTTCTGGTTTATTTGAAAATCATTTTTTCATGTGGTATCGTATCAAAAGCTCTAGCAAACTCCAGATAAACTATTCAATCATGTTTGTAACTATTTTCAAAACCCTCCTCTCACTGAGACTTGTGTGCATGTGTTTATGTAAAAAGCACTATCTACTTTGTTTCTGTACGAGCAGCGTGCACACACTTGGTGGAGGGAGAGGTGGGAAGGGAGAGACGTTTGCATTGGGAGAAATAGAAGTGCGAGACAAAAAGAGAAGATATATAGGGAGGAATATGGGGTGGGGGATGGCTGTGTGGGAACACACATATACAGTTGTGGGGAGAGAGAAGCGTGAAGGAGGAAGGGGAAAATGAGGAGGGAAAATCAATGGTGGAAAGTAAGTTCAACGTGTTAGAAGGAGCAGGAGCCAACGGTGGATGACGGGACAGTCAGGGTGCTTGGAGTGTGTAGAGGAAAAGAGGGGACATGTAGTGAGGGGCAATACTGATTGGAAGGGACAGGCAACTGGAAACTGTAGGACACTGTGGGAGAACAAGATGCTTAAGTAACAACTGTCGTCAAAGGGAGTGAAGGGAATAAGGTCATCTTTGAAGGAAATGAGGAGGGGAACTGTGGTAGGGGGAATAACAGGTAAATAGGGAATGATTATTTACTCTTTCAAATATTACTAGGACTGGTAACAGAATTTGAACACATTTCAGAAAGCATTTTTTCAGTCAATGCACAATTAAAGCCGTGGCACTTGTTGCCTGAGCATGTTGTCAAACCTAATAGCATAACTGGGTTTAGAAAAGATTTGGGCAAGTTTCTAGAGATTTAACAGATAAGTATGAGAAAAATAAAAAATTGCAAAACTTGCTGGGCAGACTGGATGGGCCGTTTGGTCTTCTTCTGCCGTCATTTCTATGTTTCCAGTGAAAGTTACTAGCTAGGCAATCAGAGGGATCACCACCTCCTAAATCTGAGAAGGAAGGAGGTGATATTCTGGGCCTTTCCAAGTGATTTGGATTGGCCACTGTCTGAGACGGGACACTGGACTTATTTTGTTCTTAGATGCTAGGAGAGGGATTCCCATTAATTTGTATAAAGTTGTATGATTCTAGACACTGAGGTTGATATTAAAAACGTCGCTTGCGAAAAAGTGTATGTGGGCCACTTGAGTGCAACACAGATTTTAAAAGCCGCAATTTACCCATGCAAGCGCCAGAAACAAAGGGGCGAAAAACGGTGGGGCATAGGTGTTATGGGGCGGAGCTAACACCTAGGTGCATTACTCTGTATTTTAAAACCGGAGGCTATAGTGCGTGTTGGCTTGTTAGCAATGTAACTTTACTGCTGCTCCTGATGAGAAGCAAATGAAGATCTCAAGTTTTAGGGCTCATAGGACAGTGTGAGGGGTCCAGGTCAACTGGGGGGGGGGGGGGGGGGAGCATGCAGGATGAAGAACCAGAATGGTCTGGAAGACCTCGATATTGACTGGGCAAACTGTTGGACTAACTGAAAAAAATGGAAATGTCCTTCACACGAGCATGCTTTTATTTATTTATTTAACGTTTTTATAGACCGACATCCGTTAGTAACATCACATCGGTTTACAAGGAAGATGAAAGAAGCGGCAGAGGCTTTACAAGGAACTGAAATCAAACCATATTATATCTAAAATTGGAACAGTAACTTTAACAAACAGCGAGTAAACATTACAGTATCTGCTGACATATGTGTGTTAAACCTAGCAAAGTGCTATGGAAGATACATAAAGTAGGTTAGCTTGAGTAACCTCTTAAAAGTAGGAGCGTACTTGAGTAACCTCTTAAAAGTAGGAGCGTACTTACGCACAGTAGACTTATTTTAAATCAGACATGTGCAAGTGCGCACATGATTTAAAATTCCAGCATATCTCTGCTCGCGCAACAATGTGCGCATGCAGATGCGCACGCTTTCTCATTTTAAAATTAACTTGTAATTGAGTTGATGGAAGATGGAAATAAATCTATTCTTTCTGGAAGCCCTTTTTTCCGTCTGGAAGTCATAGAATTTATGAGTAATAGAGGTGGAGTTAGGGAATACATATCTATTTGTACTTAGGATAGGTAAAATACTTTCTAGATACAGCATTTTCTGTAAAATGTCATCTCAGATTTTCACAGGCTGTACTTTACTTATAGATACATTACATAAAGGTGAGAGTATTTCAGGACAGATCCTCAGGCAGTAAAATACATTTATCTCAGGACAAGGTGACATGGGGGCAGATGACTTCAAAACCTTAATCCTGCCTGCCAGCTATCTGCAGATAATCTGGGCAAGCCATAAAAGCTAGAGTATTTATAGCGTATCACATAAAACTTGCCATGTCAGTCCTAAATAATTTGTTCTGGTTTTCTTCCTTAGATTCTCTCTCAAACTAAAGTATAAAAGTGGAGCTTTTTTTTTTTTTTATTGCATAGTACTATAATGCGAATCAATTCAATAGAAAGGTAATTACTTTACAGATGCTCAGGTCAGTGAAACAAGACTATTTCCTGAGCTGGCAGATACAGGGATGCTGTTTTCAAAAGCCCAGGATTCCTGAAGACACCTAGGCAGCAAAGACCGAATGCCGGTTGTTTCTCCTGGTTTTTCTTCATGTTGCCTGGTATGGATAAGTGATGGTATTTATTTTTCTACACATGGGTGCACTTCATTGGGCACTTTTTGCTTTAGTGAGTCAATGATTTCACCATTGGTGGTAAAAGGTGTTCTATGCCCTCAGTCACACGCCCTCTTTTAGCTTTAAAGGCTTTTTTTTGTCCATTATTTTGATTTAACGGCCAGACACGTGTCTGTTTCTGCCCAAATCTCCACTACTTATATTATTTGGTGAACCTAGGCCCCCCTTTCTTCACACTCGTGGATTCGGGCCCTTCAAACTGGAATCATTCAAACGTTTGAAGCTGCAGCATTTAGTGCTCATCTTTGTCTCATCCTCTCACTCAAAGAACCAATAAGCAAGGAAGGAAACGCCAGACATGTAAGAGCCTGCTTATCCTTTCCAAGCATCCTTTAAAACCTCCTGCTCTGACCCCCAAATGTACTTGTTTTCCCAGGCTTCAGCCTTAGCCCAGACAGGGAACTTTCTCCTTGTTCTGTTGCCAAACTTACCTGATGCCCATTCAATCAAAGTTCAGGGGCAGTGAACATAATAAATCAAAAAGGGGAGGGGGAGGTGGGGGGGCATGGTAGGATACAGGCTAGCATGGCAGCTACACAGTGTGGCTTGTACAGACCGGTCATTGTGCTTCAATGCTCTGCATGAAACTGGCAGATATATATTTACAGAACACTTACAGGGATAGAGACGCACTGATTATCTTAGTGCAGTAATTAAAACATAAATGGTTGAAATCTTGGAAAGGGATAACTATAGCTTCACATTGCGAAAGGAAATAGACTGCAATACTAGTAAATATACTGTCACGTGGTTCAAGATTCTTCTTTAAAACAGAAAAAAAAAAAAGAAAAGCAGTTTCTTCCTGTTCCTTTGGGCTTCAAACTTGCAGCTACCCAGGCATTTTTTTTCACCATCATATCCAGTCTGGTCATTGCATTGACAATCTTTGGCTGGGGGCCGTGCACCAGGGCTCCTTCCCTGCAATCCTGAGTTCTATATCTGACCAGTAGGTGTCACCCTTGAGCAATGGCAATGATTCCCTTCCCCCCCATAGCTATGAATTCTGTTGGCAACATCCCCAGCCCCAGCCAACCCAGAGAATGGAAGACACAACTAGGCGACTGAACCGGGAACATTTTATAAAGTATTGTATAGCACTGCAACTGAGCAATCAGACCAGCTATTTTAAGATTCTTTAATGATGGTGTTAGCAACAGGAATGGCTACCTTTGTCTTTCTTGTAACAATGCAGCTCCTCTGTTTGCTCTGAAACAACACATACTCTGCAAACTGGCATCATGAAAGGGAGTCAATTAATATCCCTGTCCTGGACAAAATCAGGGCCACTGCCTGAAATGGAGCAAAATGTTAGAGGGTGATAAAAACAAAGCAACAAATAAGGAAAATGCCAACAAATAGGGAAAAATCTATTTGAATTCCTACCCTACACAAAATAGGAGAGATCTCAAAATAGTTTTCCTTATGTTTCATGGGGAGGGTGGAGGAGGAGGAAATCTAGATCTAATCAAAATTATTTTCATTATAGTGATGTAAAAAAAAAAAAACACAACAGTGAACTTGACAATGCTAGTGTAAAGGTTGTTGCAAGCAAAATTGTGCCCACCATTTGAAAAGTAAACTTCTGTTTATAAGTAATGTTTATGCCATTTTACAACAGATACTGACAGGACAGGAGCAAGTGGGAATCACTCCTGCCCATTTCTTCATACCAGACCCCATGGACGGGGTAAGTGGGAACTGGGAAATTCCCCGGCCCTGGCTCATTTGTGGGGAGGCCCTGCCTGGTCTTGGCTCAGCCCAGCTGGGTAGGCCCTGGGCCCTGAATATTGGCAGGGGTTTGGAGGGTTCAGAAGGACCCTGTTTTGGTTTATTTTGGTACGACAAAGGAACTAGACTGAAATAAATGCTTAAACTGAAAAAGATTTCCCCTTTCTCAAAATGAAAAAACAAACAAACAAAAACTGGACTATACATCCCTAATGCAATGAGACTGTGAAGATCTCCTACAAAACACAGCTGCTAGAATTTTAACTGGTAAAAGTAAAAGAGACCATATCACCAAAACCCTAATTGAACTACACTGGCTACCCATTGAACAAAGAATTCAATACAAGACTCTATGCACCACACATAAATTAATACCCAACGAAAAGGCAGAATGGCTGAACACAGCCCTTCACGTACACGTCCCTAATAGAAACTTGAGATCAGCAAACAAAGCCCTACTAACTATTCCCTAGTAAAAACAGCCAGACTAACTCAAGTAAGGGATAGGGCCCTATCCCTGGCAGGACCTATAATATGGAACACCATGCCTTTAGAAATCAGAACACAAAGAGACATCAAAGCATTCAGAAAAAGTTTAAAAACATGGCTATTTAAGAAAGCATACCACAAAGGGAATGAAGAGTAGAATCCAGGGAATTGTATGATGCAGTCCGAAGAACTCCCACACACACACACACACACATCAGCTTACTCGAATTATGTGTGTGTGTGTATTTTATTTTACTTTACATCTATTAGATTGCAACAACAGAGGACCAGACAAGTGTTAATTTATCATAGCCGATATACTTAAAGTAGACATGACTTATCACAACCACTAAGTAATATTTAATATGAAACTATGTTACAGTATTTGATTGCACCTGTTTAGTTAATATAATTTAGCACATTTGAGTTTGAAATTTTGTGCCTTTTTGTGAACCGTTGTGACGGCAACTAGCTTAACGACGGTATAGAAAAGATTTTAAATAAATAAATAATTCTGGGATCCTGCGCATAATACTGGGATCATTTCTGAGAATGCTACCTGGAGGTTCTGGATTTCAATCTTCTACTTAAAAGTCTAATTTTAGCTTTAACGAACTTTACTCTTGCACTTTTCCATGTCATCGGTATCCAAATGTACCACAACAGTGAGCTTCTCTCTGGTGATCTCTAAAATTTTATCTAGGGGATATGTGAGAGCTTTGCAGCAGACAGGCAAGTTACCAAGCAATCCTCATGCCCACCGGGCACTCATCCATCTATATTTCTAATGATCGAATTGCGAATAAAAACAGTAATCCTGAGCCAAATTGGTGCCGGCAGCATGATGGGTCTGAGCATCCCTCTTGCCTTTGATAAACTTTCCGTGATAGAATGCCTCATTCCGCCCGCAAAAGGAGGGCCAAGGAGCGCCAGGCCTCGGACGCTGTAGTGGTCAATCCAACTATGGACACCCATGTCCGCTATAGGACAGAGGTCGGGGCAGAGAGCTCGCTGAGTGATAGGAGGGGGGAAGAAGAGCCCTCATCCGCTCTTGAGCTGATGACATCACTCTCCGCTGGAGAAAGATCGCTGCCAGCAAACCCAGCCGTCAGGCTCTTGCAGGAGCGAGGAGGTCCGGGGCTGCCAGAAGAGGTTAGCCCATTTGAACCCCAAACTAGGCATATAGCCCTGCAGAGGTACCCTGCAGCTCAGCAAGCTAACATCGTGGCTGGCAAAATATCCACCAGAGTAGCAGGATCGGGGCCTGGATGGAGCTCAGCTGGATTTCCTATTCTGCAGTTCAAAACCCTGGTAAGAGCACAAACGTTTACACCGGAACTTATCTGGGAAGCAATTAATGATTTAAATAAAAACATGGAGTTTCAGATGGGAGCATTGGTGAATTCAGTGAAAGAAATGAAAATTAGAGTGGAGAAAATAGAAGAAGCAAATATTCAAACTAAAAGTAAATTGGTAACAATAAAATCAGACTTGGGAAAGGTAAATGACCTGCAACAAACTCTAATCAAGGAAAATCAGATTTTACAATTTAAAATTGAGAATATGGAAAACAGTTCAAAGATTTAAAATCTTTGCTGTATTAATTTTCCTAAGTCCCAATGACAACACCTACTCAACTCCGGCGGAGATACTTAATGGAAGTGCACAAAATATCTGAACCTACATTACCTTTTATTTCTAAGATTTATTATCTTCCACCACTGAAGAAAATTACCAGGGGGAATAATAATAATATCACAATGCAGGAATTACAACCTGTGGAGACACCAAGTATTGATGTTTCTGCAGTACCAGAAGATTCTGACAGCAATTTGGCGAGACCATCAACATTGATTGTGACTTTTCTGTTAGAATTCGGCAAAGAATGGGTGTTTAAAAAATATTTCCTAAATAGATCAGAGGTGTTCTTGAATTGTAGAATTCAAATGTTTCCGGATTTGTCCAGGCAATCCCAAAAACGAAGGCGACAGTTTCTATTGTTAAAACCTCAAGTGGTACAATTAGGAATGTTCTTTGTATTAAAGTTTCCCTGTAAATGTCTAATAAAGCACAGAGGTATATCATATGTATTTTTTCAGCCATCTCAGCTAACAGAATTTTTAGTTATTAGGGGTAGACCGCAGCTTAGCTCTTCACCATGCCCTGAATAAGGCACTCTTAAGGTGGAATCTAGATCTCTCAGAAAATTGAAACTATCCTATAGCTAAATTGCTTTGTTATAAATATAATTTTGTGAAGTTGTGTAATCTTGGATTCTATTGAGGGCTTGTAAGACAGGTGTGTCAGATAACAATTTCTAGAAGTATAATGTGAGTAGGAAGAAAATTCCTGTTTCTACTGTACTACCTGTATTTCTATTCAAGTAATGTTGCTTGATGATTATGTTTGTAAAATGCATAAACAGATTAAAAAAACAAAACAAAAAAAAAACAGTAATCCTATCCCTTCCCACCTGGGCTCACACTCCTGGAGACACATCCTTGGAATATTTAATTTATTTATTGGTTTTATATACCATCATTCAGTGTAAGAGAATCACTCATCAGCAGGTCCTAGCTACAGGATCACTTCCTACCACTCCAGGCAATAGGCTCCTTTCTAGAAACGTTGCACCTCCAAACCAGCACAGGTGCTGCCAGAGCAGAGGTGAGACTGATCTACTATGTCTCTGAAGATCTCTTCTATATACATCTGTCTGCCTCAGCTATTCCAGATCTGCCACTCTAGCCTCAAGAGTTTGGATTTATTCTCTGAGAGCTAGGAGCTATTTGCACTGGGTTCCGACATATGACCTCTCCCCACAAGCAGATAATCACAGTTTTTCCATTTGGTGCAAAGGACCGGGTAGACCCCCATGTCACTATTGAACTGTTTTCTGTATCCTTTTCTTTTTCAAATATTATGAACAATTATTTGTAAATTTACTTGACTTATACAGCCAAACATATACAATTCAATTAAAACTGACAAAAATGGATAGACAAACATTAGCGGGATATCACCACAGTCTCTATCAAGTCAAATTCCTAACTTAAGTCTAGAATCAAAGGAGAGGGAGAAAACTAAATTAATTCATGTCTCTAACCCCTCAGGACTTTGGTAGATGTCGGATGGGTGTCCTCCCTTGAATTATATCCTTACTCATAGTTAGTTGATTAATCTTCTGGTGGGATCCCTGGTGGTAGGAATCCTTGTCAACTGCACTCCTCGTACATATAAGATTTTGGAGGCCTATGCGGGGGAAGCCGAAATCTCTGGAGATGGACAAGATTGGGCAGGCCTTAAAATATTCATTCTTAAAATTTTACGAACACAGAGTCAAGCCGGGCACATTGCTTGCTAGGTTAGTTAAAAAAAGGGCAAACAAATCTCACATTTTTTTCCATTCGCGACACAAGGGGCTCATTAAACTCAAGCCCCAATGCAACTGAGCAAGCATTTGTGCTTTACTTTTCCAGTCTCTATGATTCACCACATATTCCTTCTGCTGAATATATTACGCAGTTCCTTGATAGTGTTCATTTGCCGTGATTGTTGGAGGCTCTGTTACAAAACTGTATATATATATGATGTACAGTCATATCATAAATTCAAAACAGCATCATATGTTAAGACAGAATAGACGCGCTAATCCCATGTAGTCTACAATTTCTCTTACAGAGTAAACCTCATATAATTTTATGGCGGGCTCATGTTATTAAGCCTTTATGCCATCTGTATAAAGGTGGTACATACATTCGTCACCACGAATGTATGTACCACCTTTATACAGATGGCATCACCACGAATGTATGTACCACCTTTATACAGATGGCATAAAGGCTTAATAACATGAGCCCGCCATAAAATTATATGAGGTTTACTCTGTAAGAGAAATTGTAGACTACATGGGATTAGCGCGTCTATTCTGTCTTAACATATGATGCTGTTTTGAATTTGTGATTGTTGGAGGAACATTGTGCAGGGCTGATTGCCCCTATTTTTTTGTTGGAGATCCAGGACACAGTTGTGAAATTGCCTGGGGGAAAATGTCCAGGTTCTGATGGATTCCATATTGAGTTTTATAAGAAATATCTTTCTGACGTGGCCCCTTTTCTTCTCTCTCTCTTCCAAGATGCGGGTATCTCATTAAGACTTTGCATAATATAACTGATGCCACTATTAATCTTATTCCTAAGAAGGGTAAGGATGCCCTAGACTGTGGTTCTTATAGACCCATTTCTTTGTTAAATTCTGATTTAAAGATTCTGGCAAAAATCTTGCAGATGTGATTAGAGGCTGTTTTGCCCATTTTGGTACACAAAGATCAAACTGGATTTGTTCTGGGCAAGGTTTCCACAGCCCATACTGTAACGTATTGAATGTGGCTAAAAGGGTGGGGAAGCCAGCTCTGATTGTCATTGGACACGGAAAAAGCTTTCAATAGAGTGAATTGGGCATATCTGTTCCGCACCCTCATGCATGTTGGACTGCTGGATCAATTTTTGGCGTGGATTCGAGCTGTGTACCACTACCATCGTCCCAGGGCACATGTCTTGATTAATGGCTCATTAACTCCCTTTTTTACCATCACTATGGGCACTCGTCAGGGGTGCCCGCTATATCCTTTACTTTTTGACATTGCTATTGAACCCCTGACTGCTGCCATACAGCAACACGGGGGTATTTGTGGCATTCGTTTGGATGGTCAAGACCAGAAGATACCTCTATATGTGGACGATGTTTTGATTTACATGACTGCACCTTCTGAATCTGGGACGAAACTGTGGTTCCTTTTAGTGAATTATGGTGCCATCTCTGGTTATAAAATAAATATAGACAAATCCAACATTTAACCCATCGATAAATTTAGGCCAATCCCTCAATGCCTTGCTAACTTTCATGTCATGCAGGATGGTTTTCAATATCTTGGTACATTTTTCCCTTGTAACTTTAAGAAATTGTTTGCAGTGAACTATAAAGATCTCATTAGTGACATAAAGAGGAGAATGATCGGTAGGGTAAAATGCCAATTTCGTGGGTGGAAAGAATCAATTTACTTAAAATGAACATCCTTCCTAGTTTGCTATACCATTTTCAACAAGTCTCTTGTGATAAAGCTAACAGAATTTTCACAGAGCTTCATGGGTTGATGGGTAGGCTCATTTAGAATCACAAACCTGCTCAGATCCGGTTAAGTCAGCTATGGTTGAATAAGCAATAGGGCGTTATGGCATTGCCTAACCTTCATATCTATTACTGGGCAGTAAGATTAGTTAGTTTGCAAGTGTGGCTTTGTGGCTCAGATGCATGCTGAGTAGCTCTTGAACAGGAGCAGGTGGGGATTGTTGGGCTTGCTATATTACCTTTTATGCCACGTGAGTTCCAGACATGTCATACGATATGTTGAAATAGTCCCATTTTGGCGCACACTCTACATATCTGACGCCAAGTCTTACATTTCCTAAATTTGAAAGGGGAGGAGATTTCTCCCATTTGTAACTCTATTCTGTCCAGTTGTACTTTTTCTCTGGCCCTCAAGGACTGGCATGCATGTGGTTTGATTTCTCTGGTGCATTTATGGAGTGACGAGGAGAGGGAGGGGTGGATCCATTCTCTACATTAGTTGAGAATTTCGCTATAGACCAGAGTTCAGAAGCCCACTACTCGCATCTATGTCAAGCTATATGTGGATGCGAACCTTTAGATCATCCTCCCTGGCCTTTGAATGGGATAGAACTGTTTTTAAATTACCCTAAAGCGAAGAGGAGTAGCAATGCTCTCATTTATGATGGTCTTCTGAGCTGTAAATTTGGTAGTATAACTGCCTCCGGACTTTTAAATGCTTGGAATGCAGATTTGGGCTTGGCCTTAACTGCTAGAGACTGAAAAGGTATATGGACATCTGAGCACTGAGTCTCCATCTGCACCAAGCGGGTGGCCCTTATGTTTTCATTATTACATCAAACATATCAGATGCCCCATTTTTTTCTCCACAATTTACTTGGCTGCTAGCAATACATGCTGGAAAGGTTGTGAGGAGGTTGGTACCTTTCGACACATGTGGTGGGACTGTCAAAGTGTCCAATTTTTCTGGTCGAAGGTCACTCAGGCAATGGCAGATGTTTTGGAATACCCAATTATTTTTTTTGGGCCAAGCTTAGGGTTTCTGGGTAGATGGGCAGGTTCGTCTGTGCTGCTAAAGCACAGATCGTTGGCCAGAGAGCTACTATTAGCTGCTCATTTTCAATTCACAACATTTGGAAAACTAACCCACATTTCAATTACTGGTGGGCCTTAGTTAAAGACCTGGCTGATATTGAGCAATTACTGTATGATCAATTAAATGCTCATTCAAAATTTCTGAATCTTTGGGGACCTTACTTAGAGTACTGTAAACAACAAAGGCACCTTACCTTAATTAATATTGCTTCTTATGTATTGTCATGCCAAAAATGTCTAACTTTATTATAATCAATCAACAGAAGCTTAATATCCTCACCAACCAATTCACTCAATACAAAAAAGGAGGATGTATTATAATCTTTTTATATATTTTTTAAATGATAAATAAGTTACCCTCATAAACTAATTAAATAGGAACAAATACCATCAGTATTAGTGCAGATAGAGTTTAATCCATCGCCTCTCGCCACGCAATGGGCCCCAGGCAAATTCAGCGATTAGTCAAGCACTAGGTCTATAATCATTTGGTATAGTTCCTCTATTCATTCAAAAAAGTTTTTTAATTTTTTAATCCACTAATGAAATTTTTTGTTTTATCCCAAAACCCAAAAACTCATTTATTTATTACTTCTAAAATCTCTATATTTAATTTACCCTTGTCCCTTACACCATTTAAATGTCCACCGTCACTTAATCTATTCAATCATTGAAATCCTAGAATAAATTATACTTAGCCCCACTGTAGATGTATTATTTCACAACTGTCCCACTGTAGATGTATTATTTCACAACTGTCCCGACATGGGCCATGTTTCGACTGTTTCCAGTCTTCCTCAGGGGATACTTTGTATATTTTTTATATCGCAATTCCAAAATCAATTTTGCTTTTCTGCCTTTCCAGCGCTAGTCATTCAATTTGACCTAGGACATATAAAAAATATTTTTGTTAAAAAATTAAAATAAATCTCACTACAAGTTCATATCCATTCACACTCCCCAAAAAGTTTCAAAATCCCTCATAACAGTTTTTTGTAACAGTTTCCTTCCCACTTTACGATGTTCTTACTCACAGTGTTGTTAATGCTCATTTCCTTTTCATGCATTAATGGCGCCTCAGCGTTTCTTATCATCTCCACTTCCTGCCCACGTCAGATATGAGAGCTGCCACCCTCAGCATTTGCAGTCTAATCTACCGATGGGACAATTTCTTAGACTTAGAAGAGTCTGCTCCACTGTAGAAGACTATAAGGTACGTGCAAAGGAGATGACACAAAGTTTTTGTTCAAGAGGATACCCTCCTTATGTGGTAAAAAAGGCCTACAAAAGAGCTCGGTGGGCCAATCGTGATTTACTTTTAAAACCATCACAAAGACAAGATAATATGGATCGGATGATTTGTGTCTTACCATATTCCCCTCAAATATACCGTATACAACGTAGTATTAAGCGCCATTGGCATGTCTTAAATTTACATCCCATATTTAAAAATGGCCCTCGTTTTGCCCTTAAAAGGGGCAAAAACATCCGAGATACTATTGTACATTCTAATTTTACGGATGATGTGAGTGGAATTAAGAATAATGAAGATTCAAGAGAGCCTGGACATTATCCATGCAATAAATGCTCGGTGTGTGAACAGTCTTATAATGGCCAAACATTACCTTTTTTTAATGATGGGTCATTTAAATTCAAGGCACCTACAGATTGCTCCACAGTGGGGGTAATCTACGGTATATGGTGCTCATGTCCTTTGCTTTATATTGGCAAGACCAAAAGGTGTCTGAGGATAAGAATGATTGAACATAGAAGTTCAATTGCAAGACAGAAGGTTGAAGCACCGTTGGTTCAGCATTGCGTGTCAAAGGGACATGATTTTTCTGATTTCAGATTTGCAGTCATAGAACGACCGGTATATCCTCAAAGGGGTGGGAATTTCGATCTAATTCTTCTACAAAAGGAGCAAAAATGGATTCTTTATTTTAAATCAGTGACCCCTAGTGGGCTGAATAAAGAAATTGACTGGTCGGTATTTTAGGAGGAAGTTTCTTGAAGAAGCTTTTTTGAAAGTGATTGACAGCATTAAGTTCCGGGGAGGATAGGTATAAAGACGTGGGCAGGAAGTGGAGATAAGAAACGCTGAGGCGCCATTAATGCATGAAAAGGAAATGAGCATTAACAACACTGTGAGTAAGAACATCGTAAAGTGGGAAGGAAACTGTTACAAAAAACTGTTATGAGGGATTTTGAAACTTTTTGGGGAGTGTGAATGGATATGAACTTGTAGTGAGATTTATTTTAATTTTTTAACAAAAATATTTTTTATATGTCCTAGGTCAAATTGAATGACTAGCGCTGGAAAGGCAGAAAAGCAAAATTGATTTTGGAATTGCGATATAAAAAATATACAAAGTATCCCCTGAGGAAGACTGGAAACAGTCGAAACATGGCCCATGTCGGGACAGTTGTGAAATAATACATCTACAGTGGGACAGTTGTGAAATAATACATCTACAGTGGGGCTAAGTATAATTTATTCTAGGATTTCAATGATTGAATAGATTAAGTGACGGTGGACATTTAAATGGTGTAAGGGACAAGGGTAAATTAAATATAGAGATTTTAGAAGTAATAAATAAATGAGTTTTTGGGTTTTGGGATAAAACAAAAAATTTCATTAGTGGATTAAAAAATTAAAAAACTTTTTTGAATGAATAGAGGAACTATACCAAATGATTATAGACCTAGTGCTTGACTAATCGCTGAATTTGCCTGGGGACCATTGCGTGGCGAGAGGCGATGGATTAAACTCTATCTGCACTAATACTGATGGTATTTGTTCCTATTTAATTAGTTTTTGAGGGTAACTTATTTAGCATTTAAAAAATATATAAAAAGATTATAATACATCCTCCTTTTTTGTATTGAGTAACTTTATTATAATTCATTGTTTGTTGATACACCAGAGGTCTGTGAAGTGATGTCTTGTTTGGGATATCCCTGTTGTTTCTGATAAAAATGTTTAGATAAAGAGTTAAAAAAACCCAAAACAAAACAAGGTTTGGCAGTAACCTTTTAGCTATGTGTATGTAGTATAAAGTTGTAAACACTAGGGATGTGCAGAACAAAAACATTTATGTCAGTTCGTTCATTCGGTTCATTGGGACCCATATCCCCTTCATTGGTCTATATACAACTTTTTTTTTTTGTTTATTTAATTTGTTCCTTTTGTTTTCCATTGAAACATATGGGGGGATTATTACAGTTTATAATAGGCTCTAGAATAGTGAGATTGTATATGAATTGTAATGAAACTTGGGAGAAGAAATCATAAAAAGGGGTAAAGAGCTGCACAGTACTTTAGAATGTGGCAAAGTGGCATCAAAAAAGTGGCATAAAGTAGACTAAGGTTCCACAAAGGGGTGCGAGGCTTACAGGATTGGCAGGAGTTCTCTAATGCAATGTAAGTGAAGCAAAGAAGCAGTAAGAAGAGGAAGAACCCCTAAGGTTTAGAAAGAGGGTGATAGCCCAGTAATAGTATCATGAACAGTTGATGGCATCACGAGAGGCAAAGTGGCACCAAAAGTGGCATCAGGACCCTAAGGCACCATGAAGGGGAATGAAGCAGAAAATGTGGCAGAAAAAATCCCAAGGTACAGATAAAAGAACCAAGAATCAGAAAGAGTGGTATCAAGAATTCAAAAGCATGGGAGAGGTGCACAGCATCACCCCAGATTGGCAAGAAGTCCTCAAAGTGTAAGACCTGGAGTATGCCAGGAAGATACAGGCAGAAAGCAGTTAAGAACATCAAGGTGTAAAATCTGTGCATGGCAGCAAGGCTGAGCAGCACAAGGATCCCAAGGGAATAGGATGAGGAACATAGCATTAAGGCAGAGTGGCTTGGGAGATGCCAGTCATTTCGTTGGAGCAATCAGATAACCATAGAGAGGGAGATGACTCTTCCTGTCAAAGTATGGCTGTACCTGGCTGATCCACCAGTCCAGTAGGATATGTTTATGTCATGGAGTAAGCCACGTACATCATAGGTAGGTAGGTACTAGGTACTCAAATACACAGTACAGTGAAAATGCTAGTGAGCCATGAAATCTGTTATGGCTCATGAAGCTGTGCCACAAGTGTGCAAAAGAATGGATAGCTGTGGCAAGAGCAAGAGATGGCAAGAATATGAGTACCAGAGATGAAAAATGGAATTAAAATCCCGAGGAGTGTTTCAGTAAGTTTGTAATGCAATGTATGACACGGGTCTCAGTAGTAATGGTTGGAACATGGCATGCCGTAGCTGTGACAGCCCTCAGTATTAACAGTGGTAACATGGCATACCGTAACTGTAAGTGACAGGCCTCAGTGGTTAGAGTTTGAAAATGGCATGCTGCAGCTGTGACAGGCCTCATAGGTAATGGTTGGAGCATTGCATGCCGTAGGTATCAGTGAAAGGCCTTGGTGGTAATAATTGGAACATGGCATGTTGTATCTTAAAGTGACAGGCCTCACTGTTAATAATTGGAATATGGCATGTTGTAGCTGTAAGTGACAGGCCTCTGTGGCAATAGTTGGAACATAGCATGCCGTAGCTGTAAGTGAAAGGTCTCAGTGGTCAAGGTTTGAAAATGGCCATAGCTGTGTCAGGCCACAGTGGTTAGGGTTTGAAAATGGCATGCCATAGCTCTAAGTGATAAGTCTCATTGGTAATGGAGTTATCCCTCAGTGGTGTATTTGGCAAACACCACTATTATTGCCTGATTCCACTGACCTCTCCTGCCTGCTTTGCCTCAACAACTGTTTGGAGTAAAGCAGGCAAGGGAGTTCATTAGAATCATGCCTCAATAGTGGCATTTGGGCTAATGAGGCAGAGGATCTCAGCGAAGTTATGCCTCGGAGTTTGCTTTTGGGAAAAAGGAGGCGGAGGAGCTCAGCAGAGTCATGCCTCAGAGGTTGCATTTGGTAAAGGGAGGCGGAGGATCTCAGCAGAGTCATGCCTCAGAAGTTGCATTTGGGGAAAAGGAGGCAGAAGAGCTCAGCAGAGTCATGCCTCAGAGGTTGCATTTGATAAAGTGGAGTCATGCCTCAGTAGTGACGCAAGCATACAGAGGAACTTGGTGGAGTCATAAGAACATAAGAACATAAGAAAATGCCATACTGGGTCAGACCAAGGGTCCATCAAGCCCAGCATCCTGTTTCCAACAGTGGCCAATCCAGGCCATAAGAACCTGGCAAGTACCCAGGTAATGGACTTCTCCTCCAAGAACTCATCCAATCCTTTTTTAAACACCGCTATACTAACCGCACTAACCACATCCTCTGGCAACAAATTCCAGAGTTTAATTGTGCGTTGAGTAAAAAAGAACTTACTCCGATTAGTTTTAAATGTGCCACATGCTAACTTCATGGAGTGCCCCCTAGTCTTTCTACTATCCGAAAGAGTAAATAACCGATTCACATCTACCCGTTCTAGACCTCTCATAATTTTAAACACCTCTATCATATCCCCCCTCAGTCGTCTCTTCTCCAAGCTGAAAAGTCATAACCTTGCAGTTGTGCTTGGAACAAGGCAGGAAGACAAAGGAAGGTGTGAGGTGGATAGCAATCTAAGAATACTGCTGGATGTGCTGCTGGACCCTTGTGCTGTTGGTGTAGGGATAGTTTAGTGTAAGGCTGCTGCAGGATGTCCTGCTAGACTCCTGTGGTGTTAATGTTGGAGTATGGAAGTAAAAGGCTGCTACAGGATGTGCTGACAGACTCCTATAGTGGCAGGTCCCAGTATTGTTCTTGGAGGACAAGTCAGGAGGTAGTAAGCTGAGTCAGACCCCAGTTTCAGGATCGGGGCAAGTCAGGAGGAAGTAAGCTGTCAGACCCTAATTTTGGTAGGGGACAAGTTAGGAGGCAGTAAGCTGAGTCAGACATGAGTTTCAGGATGGGGACATGTCAGGAGGAAGTAAGCTGAGTCAGACCCCTGTTTCTGGATAGGGACAAGTCAGGAGGCAGCAGGTAGAGACAGGCTCCATTTTGGTGGATGGGGACAAGTCAGGAAGCAGCAGGAGGTGACAGGCCCCAGTTTCTGGATGGGGACAACTCAGGAGGCAGCAGGGAGTTACAGGCCCCAGTTTGGTTGATAGGGATAAGTCAGGATACCGCAGGTAGTGACAGGCCCCAAATTGGAGGATGGGGACAAATCAGGAGGAAGTAAACTGAGTCAGGCCCCATTTTCTGGATGGGGCAAATCAGGAGGCAGCAAGGAGTGACAGGTCCCAGTTTGGTGGATGGGGACAAGCAGGAGGCAGCAGGTAGTGACAGGCCATAGTTTGCTGGATGGGGACAAGTTAAGAGGAACTAAGCTGAGTCATTCCCCAGTTTCTGAATGTGGACAAGGCAGGTAGCAGCAGGGAGTGACAGGCCCCAATTTTTTAGATGGGTACAGGTTGGGAGGAAGTAAGCTGAGTCAGACCCCAATTTGGTGGATGGGGACAAATCAGGAGGCAGCAGTGACAGGTTCCCAGTTTGGTGGGTGGGGACAAGTCAGGAGGCAGCAGATAGTGACAGGTTCCCAGTTTGGTGGATAGGGGTAAGTCTTTAGCAGGCGGATAGAGTCAGTGCATTCTGAACCCTGTGGTGCTGGTAAGGCCAAGGCAAGCGGATTGTGTCAGTGCATGTTAGACTCTGTGATGTTGATAAGTGAAAGGCAGGCAGATTGAGTCAGTGTGTGTTGGCCCTTGTGATGATTTTTGAGTCACAGCAGGACTCAATATGTTGTGTTATGGCCCTTTGATTGGCTTTTTGGGTCGGGGAGGCAGCAGCTGTGTGGTTGTTGTAGTGTGGCCCAACTGGTGGTGTTGGGGACACAGCAGGACTCAGTATTGCATCTCTTCCATCTTTGGATCTGGCATCCCAGGCCTGGACAGGAGCAGCAGTGTGAATGTTGAAGTATGGCCCAATTAGCAGTGTTGGGGACACAGCAGGACTCAGCAGTACATCTCTTCTAGTCTTTGATCTGGCATCTCAGGCCAGGACAGGTGGTTGAAGTATGGCCCAACTGGTGGTGTTTGGGACACAGTGGGACTCAGTATTGGTGGTTTGTGGCTCTTTGTTTGGCTTTTCAGGTCAGGGAGGCAACAGCAGTGAGGTTCTTGAAGTGTAACCCAACTGGCAGTGTTGGGGATACAGCAGGACTCAGCATTGGTGTGTTGTGGCCCTTTGTTTGACTTTTCAGACTAGTGAGGCAGCAGCACTATGGTTATGGTAGTGTGGCCCAATTGGCAATGTTGGGGACATAGTAGGACTCAGCATTGCATTTCTTCCAGTCCTTGATTTGTCATCTTAGGCCTGAACAGGAGCAGCATGGTCATTGCTGAAGTGTGATCCAACTGATGGAGTTGAGGACAGAGAAGGCAGATGCAGTTAGTCAGTCACAGTCACTGGATGTTGCAAGATGCTGGATTAGGCCCCATTACTATTAGGTCGATCCAGTATCGTCCGCTCGAGGATTGCCCGTCTGTAACGTGCTCGTAGCGCACAATTCGGGCGCGCAAGGCAATTCGGCGATACAGTCTCCAGTTTCACGCGTCCGTATCGCTTCTGAAAACAGACGCATAACCCTTTCCGCACCCGGCATGTAAATGAACGAAAAAGCTGTATAATGAAGGAATTAGCTATTCCCCTGCGATACTGTAACGGGCGCTGATATTATCTCCTCCGTAACCCGCTGTTCTGCCGCGGCCTTAACCTGCTAGTTTACCGCCTCCCCCTAGTAGGAGTTAGTGTAGTGTAGTGTAGGGTAAAAACATTGCTTACCCGCCCTGGTCCCGTCCGGTCTCCTGCAGCCCCGTCTGGACCGGACGGGGCTGCAGGAGACCGGACGGGACCAGGGCAAAAAAAAACAAACGAAAAAGTAGCAAGGCTCGGGCCTGCTATGGTAAGTTTAAAAAGTGTAAAAAACAAAAAACCTGTGTGTTATATAAAAAAATAAAACAATTTTAAATACCTGTCGGAGGGCCGTGGGTCCCGGTGGGCGGCGGGCAGCCATCAGCCATGAGAGTGGCTGATGGCCAATTGCACGGGAAAATCGTGCAATTGGCCGCTGAAGACGTGACGTCACGACGTTTGGCGTCACGGGGTGTGACGTCACGTCTTCAGCGGCCAATTGCACGATTTTCCCGTGCAGGCGGCCATCTTTACTTTGCCACCTAGCTGCCTGCCCGATCGAACATGCTGCCGCTGCTGGCTCCCCGGATCTCGCTGCCACCCCCGGGGCCCCGCTGCCGCTGCCCCCCCGGACCCTGCTGCCGCCTACCCGCCGCTCCCGGATCCTGCTGCCGCCCCCCCCCCCCCCCCCCCGCTGCCGCCCCGCCCGTGCGATTTTTGGCGCTCATCCAGGCAGGGGAGGGAGGGAGGAAGGGAGAAGGGACTACCGGATGCCGCTGATGGCTGCCCGCCGCCCACCGGGACCCACGGCCCTCCGACAGGTATTTAAAATTGTTTTATTTTTTTATATAACACACAGGTTTTTTGTTTTTTACACTTTTTAAACTTTTTTACACTTCCTGGTGCCTGTCATTTCAAATGTCATTTGAAATGACAGGTACCAGCGCACCCAGGTTACTGTATAGGCGCTGTTACAGCGCCTATACAGTAAAATGGGTTGCGCGGGCATAACCCTTCCCTAACGCTTCACAGCCGCGGCATGCATTTGCATGCGATTAGAGGAGAGTATCGGGGAGTTAGTGAAGAGAACTGTGCGTGCGGGGAGGAAGGGTGCGCCTGACACTACCTCACTGTTTTTACCGCGGCCTTACTGGATCGACCTGTATGTTTGCAGCACGGCAGGCAGAAAGGCAGAACAGCCTGCAGCTACTGGGCTTTCAAGTTCCTTTCATTCATCTTGCCACTCTCATGGCAAATCTGGAAAGCCAGGCAAAGGCAGATGAACTTTAAGGAACACTAGCATCTCCAACAATTGTGTTGACAGCCAGGAACAATGAGGGCTTATGATGTCTTCTCTCATGGAAAACCCTCTTTTACTTGGGAGACTTGGGGCCGGATTTTAAAAGGGTTACGCACGTAACCTGTCTTACGCGCGCCGGACCTATTTTAAAAAGGCCTGGCGACACACGTAAAGCCCCGGGACACGTGTAAGTCCTGGGGCTTGCAAAAAGGCGATGCAGGGGTGGTCTGGGGGCAGGGTCAGGGCCAGAGGCTCCAGGCACAGCGGCCATTTGCCGCTGTGCTTGGGATCGCGCGCCAGCAGTCGGCCAGTGCGCGCAACTTACTTCATCCCCAGGGCTGAAGTAAGTTTAGAAACAAGAAAAAGAAGAAAAAAAGGAAGGGGGGAAAGGGCGGGGGAGGTAGGAGAAGGGTAGGGAAGTTCCCTCCCAGGCCGTTTCGATTTTGGAGCGGCCTGGGAGGGAACAGGAAAATGCAGCGCAGCTCGGAGCAGGCTCAGCGCATGCAAGGTGCAGAATTGTGCATGCCCTTGTGCGTGCTGACCCCGGATTTTATAACATGAGCGCGCCTGCGCGCGCTCATGTTATAAAATCGGGTATACATGTGCGCGTGCCGGATAGCGGGTGCACATGTACGCCCGCTCGCTTCATTTTAAAATCTACCCCGTGGTGTGCAAAAGAGATAGTGCTAAGCAATTCTCACTAGGTCTAGCCATATGCTTGACCTGTAAGACCAATATGCCATCACATTTGTCTCCATGTCCTCAATGGTCTCAGAGAGATAGCATGTCACTGAGATTTGAGCTGCTGTCTCCTTTGCTGGTATTGGAAGTGTGTCTTTCTTCCCAGCTGCTTTGGTGATCACCTGGGGCAGAAGTGAGGGTTGTTTCCGTTTTACTGTGGAGGGTGTTCTAGCTGGCGATGACAGGGTGCTGTTGTGACTTGCACTAGTCTATCCTTGCCAATGATGGTATTTCCTCCTGTGCTACATCCTTCCTCTGCCTCAGCTTCTGTTGCTTTAGTTAACAGACCTCCTCTGTCAGTAGGCTCTTTATATGTGTCATATTTTTGGCCTCCAGTGCGAGTTTCCCTTTCACATGTGGATCATGTAATGTAGCAAGCATGTATGTGGGGATTCTGGTCAGAGGTCCTAGTCTCTCTGACACCTGCTTTTCCAAGGACACCAAAAGCACAGCACCTCACCTCTCATTTCCTTTTCCTGTTGAAAGCCCTTCAACCTTTCTAACAGGATGTTTACTATAGGGCTGACATTTCCCAAGATGGCACTTATGCACTCAGCTCCTCTGTAGCATCCTTAAAGGGCTGCAGGATTTTCACAAGCATCTCAAGCGTGAACGCTAGGGGAGCCTGCACATCTATCTCCATTTCCCAACACAGATCATGCAGGGTGTCTCCTGCTCCAGTAGGCTCTGCAGCATCATGTTGGTTGAATTCCAGAGGGTACCCACATCTATAATGAGATGCTTGTGAGGCATCCCTAATTCTTTCTGCTTTTCACAAAGAAGGTCACTCGTGATCACATTTCAGTGGAAGTTTCCAGCTATTTTTCTACACTTCTCTAGTAACCTGTGCAGGTACGCATGCTCTGAGTTCCTGGACCCTAGCCCCAGGGCTCCTTCACTGCTACAGATAGGTACAGGATGTGAACGAAGCATCATACACCCTGATATCCACCGTCTGATACTGCTTTGACCATATTGGAGCCATTGTCAGTGATAAAGAACTCTGCGTTAAGACTTCTGGCTCTCTGATCGAGCTCCCAGGCCTCCAGCATTTTTCTAATAGCAGCTATGATATTGGCAGGGGTATAGGAACCATCCACCAGGTGAGTGTGCAGCAAAGACAATCTGTGTCCTGTTGCTTGGGTCCCTTGGAGCTGCTGCCTGCCCCGACCTTGGCCAGGTCCCACCAGTGTGCCATCAGAGAGCAGAAGGAGTGTGAGATGTTTGTGGTTGTCCACTTGTGAAATGTACACTGCTCCCCTGTGCCTTCACCAATAGCGCCTGCACATGGCAATGACAATGATTGTACAAACTAAGGATGGCTTTTCTTCTGAAAGTGGTCCTGGAGGGCATTTTATAGTTTGGTGCTAAAAGCTGCAACAAACACCTGAGACCCACCTTCTCAACAACCTGCAGGAGCTGATCATCTAAAGTGATCATCTCACCAATAGTCCTTGTCACCACTTTGAATGTTGCCTGTCTCTTTCCCCATGACAGTGCCACCGAACACCACCCCATTTCCAGCATTGTGGGCTGTCGTTTCTTAGATATAGCTGGGGACTGCTACTGATGGCCTGCCACCTGACTGATAGAAGGAGCCGAACTCTTGGAAGTAGCTTCAGGAATACTCATCCTCTTTTCAAAGACTAGTGTACTCTGACTTGCAGAAGGGGTCCCCTGACTTCTACTACTACCATCCCCAGGTGTATATTAAGGGAATGCTGCTTCTTCAGGTGATGTTCCATCCCAGAATTCTTTAAGTGGCCCAGTTGCTTCCCTCGGCTGATGTCCTTTGTGAAATAGTTAGTGTGTAAAGCATGGGTCCTCCCTCATTTGAAAATGGCTCCATATCACAGATTTCTTTCGTGATCCCTCTCCTCTGTCTGCATCCTTGGGGATGGATTACACTGATGACACTTGGTGGTCACAGATGGAGCCTGAGGAACTGCAGCTGAGGATTCACTCATCCTCTCTTCATGCACTGTCAATGTGGCCTGCTCTTCCTCACCAGCATGAGCTCCTGCCTCTCGCTCCTCTGTCAGTGAAATGGAAGCTAGCACAGTACTGACTAAACCTCCTAGTACTGGGTCTTCAGCTAATGCATCTCTGCTTCAGGAAATCCTTTGAAGGGAGACTCATCAAGCTCTGATTCAGAAGAGGATGACAAAACTTATTTGATGGTCTCTTCTGCACTAAGGGTTTGTATTAGTGGGGCTTTAGGTTTCACCACTTGTACTTGTACTTCTATAGGCCCTGGTGATTGTACTCTGAGGCTGCTGCTACTAGTGCTTTCCCTTTCCCTCTCCTCTGACACAGCAGGTGTTGCACTGGAGGTGGACCCTTGGCCTGGTGCAGGATTGGTACGGCCCTCCAGTTGGGCCCGGAGAGGGCCTGCCACCAGGAAGCAGAGCACAGGAGGAAACAGAGGCTAGCTGGAGCTTCGTCAATAGCAACCCTGGGTTCCCTCAGGTTGAGCCCTTGGTTACCCGGGCCACCTGGTCATAGGTGGGCCTCGCAGGGTCTCCTAGAGAAAAAGTTCAAGAGAGTGCCCACCATGAACAAGGGTGCATGGTCAGTGTTCAAACAAGGAAATCCAGAGGTCGCAGGAGTTCAGAAGAAAGTGTCTGAACATATAGCGAGGATCAAGGCCAGAGTATCAGTCCAGAATGGTCAGCCAAAGCAGGGTCAGTAACAGTGGTCAATCCGGGTGTAGTCAGGTCAGGCAGAGGTCAAGTTCCAGGCGGTGATCAAGAGTAGTCGGAGTTCAGGCAGAGGTCAGGTCAGGCAGCAATCAAGAGTAGTCAGAGAACAGGCAAAGGTCAGTACCGTGAGATCAGTCCGAAAGGTACTACCAGGAACAGGAGACGCTGGAACAGGAGACACTGGAACAAAGACATTGGAACAGGAGACACAGGAGCAAAGACAATGGAACGCAGGAAGGCAAACTAGAGACATTGGAGTGTACAACCCGATTGCCAAGGCACCATTCAGGGGAACAGGCCTTCCCTTATATACAGAGGCAGTGTGATGTCATCGGGGAGCACCGGGTTCAGGTTTCCTGTGCTTGGCACTTTAAATATGTCAACATCGGCCGTGCTCGCGCCTAGGGGCAGGGCTGAGGAGCAGGAAGATGCAGAGCCCCTCCGGGAGCTCTGCTGCGAGGCCGGCATTGGAGATGGTGAGCAGGGGAGCCGGGGATGCCGCAAACACGCTGCAGCAGCAGAGGGAATGAGCCCGGAACTGGTAGATGGATGGGAGAGGTGAGCAGGACCGGCCGCGGAGCGGACACGGCCGAGAAGCGCAACAGCAGGATCTGGCTGAGACACTGATGGAACTGGCATATCCTCCCTAAATCTCAAAATCCTGCTGCTTGACATGCCTATTTCTCCTGCTGACATTTGGGATTTGAAAAAATCCTTCTTTATTTTAATTGGACTCACTATTGTCTGTCTAGCAAATTCCCTACAAGCAACTGCAGGCTATCCATGACCTTTGCTGCAGAGCTGGACAAAAGATGTTTTCAATTAATCTTTATTTCTGAAAATAAAGTGGATGTATATAGGACACACTGATGACACTAGTGTGACTACAGTGATCCTTCTGTGTTTAAGGTTGAACAATACACAGAAAGAATACACTACAGTAGAACTATTTTGCTTTGCTGACTAGCAAATTGTATGTAGACGCACACATAGAGAAAAAGTATAAGGGGCTGTGGACACGCCTACACACCCCGCATCCAACTGTGAGTTAAACAGTGCGCTCAGCTGAGCGCACTGTATTGCATCGGCCCCAAAGTATGGTATATTGCTCTATGTGTGGTACTGGTGGAACAAGGCATTGAACTAGTTTTAAATGCAGTAACAAAATAAATGTATCCACAAAGTAGCTGGCTGTACTTGTGGTGGTGACTGGCACAAACTGATCTCTTTGTGGATCCACTGACTACAACACAGAGACCCAGACACAGAGAGTTAAAACAGCCTCTCTAATTTGGATACTGTGGCACAGCTACAGTTCTAGTACTACCTGGTTAGCAACAGGTTTAAAACTGAATAAATCACTGCAGGGGATGATGGAAAAGACAAGCCTTTCTCTAGTTCAATGACAGCAACAGTGAGATGTTACAAAAAATTAAAAACCTGTGCATATTAACACAGTGTGATAGTAGGTAAAAGGATTAGAAAACATGAAATATTTCTAATCTTGAGCAAAAGCACTATTGATATAGAAGACTGAAGTAAAATACAGAATTCCCACACTACAGCAAAGCACAATGTATCTTCCACAAGTGAGAGATCCAACTGTAAGTTGTTAACAGTCTGGGAATACTATAAGAAGGATGGAAAGATTAGTGATTCACAGATTTAAAAAGATGCTTCGCTCTGATACGTTCTCTTGCTTTGTCAGTCTGGTTTCCTTGACAACAGATCCCGGTTCTCCTTTGACCTCACTCATGAGTCATAGGCATCAGGCTGGTTGCTTTGGAAACTCCCACTTCCTGCCCAGCCTCAAGCTCTATCTTTTCAATGCAGCCAATGCTTTTCAATGGAGAAACGTAAACAAATGGAATGAATGATGTTTCATTCGTGGGACTTGCTCATATGTTTTCGGGGGCAAACGAATCCAATGAATACAGTATATTCATCACAGATCAGCCATTCATTTTAAATGCATGCACATCCCTAGTAAATACTATAGCTGATGAAACCTAAGCAATTGTGGAAAATATCAGAAAGAAAGTGTCACCTCCAAAAGTCTAAATCTTTCTCAGTTACTATAGGAGACTATTATACAACAATTACCTTACCTAAAATGTAGACAACTACACACAAAATAACTTAGTATTCATTTTAATTAATATGAAGATATACAAAATAGGGACTGTAAATTTCAACGGGGCATACAATGCTCATTGATGTTATGCATCGGCGCGCATTATTTTATAACATACGCACACATATACGTGTATGTTATATAATACCTCTTGTACACTTATGTTTGTGCCTAATTTTGCAAGTAGGTATGCCCAATAGGGATGTGCAGAGCAAAAGTTTATGTTCATAAGTCCATAAGTCGAAAGGGGGTCCCATTTGCGGTCAATATGGACATATGGAGAATTCCATAAGTTGAGTCTATGTCCATACGTGCAAATAAAAATTTAAACCCCTCACCCTCCTTAATCCCCCCCCCCCCCCAAGACTTACCACAACTCCCTGGTGATCCAGCGGGGAGTCAGGACGCCATTTCTGAACTCCTTTGCGAGGAGCACGTGACGTCGGCGCCATGTCGGAGTGACGCGGCGTCACGTGATTCCCCGCGGGTTCGCTCCGGGACCCTCATTGGGCCCAAAAGGAACTTTTGGCCAGCTTGGGGGGGTCAGGAGGCCCCCCCCAATCGCGATTTCCAACGTATTCAACATAGCTATGTTGAATACGTTGGAAATCCGATCGTTTTCGCCTCATCACTTTTTTAAGTTTAAAAAAAAAAAAAAGTTGCGTTTTACATTTAAGTTCAAAACGAATGCACACCCCTAATGCCCAACTGCACAAATTGGGTTTCAGCCTTGTGAGGGAATTTTATAACTGGCGGCATCCATGCTATGACCAGTTTCACCAGTTCATCCACCAATTTGCCCAGTGAAGAGCTAGATCCCCCAAAACCCTTAGTTTAATAACCTGTACTCTCCCCAGTAACCCTAGATCCTTTAAACCCTCTCAGGAATGTCTGTGTTATGATATCGAGGTGTTTGGTGGATTCTCAGGGGCAACAGTGATGTTATCTCCTACGGAGAGAAGCCCCGTAGGGAGACTGATGCACCGGGCTAGACTCAATAGCACAGACACAGAGATAGTTTATTTTATTGTACAGCTAGGATGACCACCAGAGGTGGCAGTAGAGAGCAGGTTAGCTGGTAGCAGTCTGTAATCCTTGGCGAGGGAGACCAGTCCCACAATGGTGGTGTAAGGCCCTGATGCAGATGTCCAATAAGGCACTGTAGGAGAGACAGACTGGCAGATGTTAAACATACTCCTGTAGCTGAGTAGAGAGAATCCCAATGAGCAGTAGAGAGGATAGGTGTTTATTTATTTATTTATTTATTTATTTATTTATTTAAGGCTTTTATATACCGACTTTCTTGATACAAATCAAATCAACTCGGTTTACATCAAACAATGCAGTAACTGTTACCAAACCAAACAACAAGAGACAAATTGAAGGAGTATAAAGTTACATTATAACAAGGATGCCTTAACTGGGAGTAGGGAACAGGAAAGGGGGAAACGAAGATAAAGTGCAATATACAAGAGAATATGTGAGGGGCAAGGAGCCAACCTCGTGGTAACTTGAACATGATTTAGCATTTTAGGTGTTAGTAGTCTGTGGTCCTCGGCAGAGGAGACCATTCCACAGTGGTGGTGTAGGAACCGATGCAGAGAGGTAGCGAGGAACTGATGAGAGACAGACTGGTAGAAGTTGTACTCACTGTCTGTAGCTGATAGATGAATTTCCAGAAGGTTGAAGAATGGAGCAGGCACCAGGAAAGGCACACAGGCCCTCGAGGAGCGAGTACCTGTAAGAGGATAGGCACCTATAAATAAGCAGAGGGCCCCCGAGGAGCGGGTACCCAGGTTAGAGAACCCAGAAGGTGAAGATAGCTTCCAGTGGATAGAAGCGACAGAATAGCTTCAGACCAGGGCATTAGGGGTGTGCATTCGGTCCCTACATATTTGCAATCCGCAACGGATGTGGACATATTCGTTGTATTCGTGGGGAAGCGAAACGTATCGCGATTCCCCATGAATACACGAATCTTCGCCGAAATATTCGGCCGCCTAAAGAAACCAATTTAAACAAACCCCCCACCCTCCTGGACCCCCCCAAGACTTACCAAAACTACCTGGTGGTCCAGCGGGGGGTCCAGGAGCCATTCCCTGCACCCACACCCTCGGTGCCAGTTTCAAAATGGCGCCAATAGCCTTTGACCTACTATGTCACGGTGCCATCTTGTGCTCCTACCATGTGTAAGTGCAGGGGATGGCTTGGGGCGCCATACGGCCAAATGCAACGTATCTGCCCCCCGACGAATCCGAATCCAACATATGCCGTCCCTCTGCACATCCCTATGGGGCATACCGATCCATGCTAACTCGGCAAGAGTCAGCAAATGGGCAACCTTAAATATGCGGAAGCAGTGACGTCACTCGACGGGGACGCCCCCGAGGTTCGCGCCAGCACTGCAACAAAGGTAGGGACGCGTACGCGTGCACATCCTAGGAGGCCTCTGGTCAAGATGGCCGAAGCCACACCAGAGCCGCTCCGAGGAAGCCGGAGGGTGCGGCAAGGAGACGCCACGGACGCCAGTCTCCTGAGGCTGGTGGAGAAAGCTGAGAGAAAGGTGAGGCATGTCGGGTGAAGTCATCTGAGCCTGATGGACGCAACAGTCTGGTATTTCTTTTTTTTAATTTACACCTCCTCCGTAGTAGAAGTAAAGTTATGTGGTACTAGAACTGAGTGTGCACCCAGGCATATAAGTATTTGCCCCACCCTGGAATGCACATGCCCCACCCAGTCCCTGTCCAAGTCCCTGTCCAGATCATGCTTCTCTTTGATTCTGAGTGAGATATACACATATCAGGAGTTGCACGCACATATAGGTGCCTTTTAAAATCCAGGGACTGGACAGGGACTGGGTGGGGCACATGCCCCACCCAGTCCCTGTCCAGTCCCTGTCCAGATCATGCTTCTCTTTGATTCTGAGTGAGATATACACATATCAGGAGTTGCACGCACATATAGGTGCCTTTTAAAATCAGGTGGATACATGCATGCCTTATATGCGAGCACATCTCTCAATTTTGGAATGTGCCCATCTGTTAAAATTCACCTCATATTGTGAGGCTTTCTATAGGTCATGGCCATAAACAGTTAACATAAAATTCATAAACAACTATTTTAAACTATAATAAATGTATATTTATTGCCTGTTTTGGCATTGTTTTTTTATATATATAGTACTGCAATTGTACGTACATAGTACATATGCATTATTTCACCGTTACTAATACAGTTTGTGCATTTCAAGTTAACTATAAACAGCTACTATATTTTCTTTGTTCACTAGCCCTTCTAAAGAGTTCTATCTTTATGGAATTTAGCTTTCATTAGGTTTGCCTTTGACACAGTAGGCAGGTGCACTAATGAGCATATATTTACATAACTTCTACATTATAAAAAATGTGCATTAGGTTCTCAAAGAAGCAACCTCTTTTTATCGGCTGCTCTTGAGAGCTACTCAAGTAGGATGTTATAGTGATGTGTTATCAATATAACAGGAATTCATATGAGCTGCTTAGAGCCAAGGAAGAAAGTAGACCAGCCTTATGTCAGGTAGAGCTTGAGACCAATATATTTTTTTCAGATCATTACATCTTCAACTGAAAACCTTCCACGCTGAAACTGACCAATCCAAAAAATACATTGAATTCCACAAACAATGTCCAAGTGAGGAGCTAATAGAAATAATCCCCAATGCCCTGACCTCCCTCGACCTCAATGATGCAAACACCACCATCAATTCGTGGATCTCCATCAACGCAGAAATAGCCAAATCCAAATGTCCCATGATCTCAAAAAATATCAACATGGACAACCCACATAAAACTCCTTGGTACACCCCTTAACTAAAAATCATCAAATGTCGTCTCAGACAAGCGGAGAAAAAAATGGTGAAAACATCCTACTACTCTAAACCTTGACAGATACAAAACACTGCTCCACATATACAGAGCAAACACCAACAAATCCAAAAGAGAATACTACTCAAAGAAAATCCACCAACATCATCACAATCCCAAAATTCTTTTCAACTTTGTCTCCAACTTGACCCAACCAAGCCTCAACCCACTGTCAAAAGAAGACTCAATGAAAGCATGTGAAAATCTCGCCCAATACTTCATGGACAAAATCTCAAAATTAATACCAATCAACCCACCAGCAAGCCCGGAGAAGCCGAATACTCACGTCATAGCATCCACCACTTGGACCACATTTGACCTCATCCCCTCAACAGAAGTAGAAAAGATCATTAAAAAAATCAACCCAGCAGCCCATCCCCTAGATCCCATCCCAGTAATAACCCTCAAGCTAATCCCTGAAGTTATTGCTAAACCAATAGCCAACATAATAAACACATCCCTCGAACAAGGCCTCTATCCTGAAGCCCTCAAATGTGCAGTGATCAAACCCATTCTAAAAAAACTGCAACTGAACCCTTCCCTACTAACTACAAATCCATCTCAAGCCTCTCCTTCATTTCGAAGATCCTAGAAAAAATTATCAACCGCCAAATCTTGGATCACCTCGAAACACACAAAGTCCTCTCCCCCACCCAACACGCATTCAGGAACTCTCTCAGCATGGAAACCCTACTACTAACCCTCACAGACACTGCCCTGAGAGGTCTTGAGGCTGGACACTCCTACCTCCTAATACTACTGGACATCTCTGCCGCATTCGACACCATCAACCACAACTCTCTACTATCACAGTTAACAAAAATCGGACTTGGAGACAAAACTCTTAAATGGTTCGAATCCGACTTAACTAACAGATCATATAAAGTCCGGCTAAACAACAGCAAATCAAAACACTTCCCACTCCCTCATGGCATCCCTCAAGGCTCCTATCCTCCACCCTATTCAATATATACATGCTCCCCCTCTGCAAACTCCTCTCCAGCTTAAATCTTCACTACTTCGTCTACGCCGACGACGTTCAGATACTACTCCCCATAAAAGAAAACTTACAATGCACCCTACTGCAATGGGAAACCTACTCAGCCCAAATAAGTAATCTCCTCACACAGCTTTCCCTCACACTCAATCACTCAAAAACCGAAATACTATACATAACAAACAAGCACCACACAAAGAACAACCAAATTCCCTCACCCACCCATCCTCCCAGCTAATGCACTACCGAAGCAAAAGACCTAGGCGTTACACTGGATTCCGAGCTCAACCTAAAAAAACCACATCACCGCACCAATAAAAGACGGCTACTTCAAGCTACAAGTTCTCAAGAAAATCAAACCCCTCCTCTTCAGCCAAGACTACAGGACAGTACTTCAATCCCTCCTATTCTCCAAACTGGACTACTGCAACTCCCTTCTACTTGGACTCCCTTCTTCCACCCTCAAACCACTGCAACTTCTCCAAAACGCAGCAGCCAGATCCCTAACAAATATCAATCGTTCAGCTCACATTACACCCATCCTCAAAGACCTCCACTGACTCCCAATACCCCACAGAATCAAATACAAAGCCATTACCCTACTACACAAATCAATACACAATAAAAACACAGAATGGCTGAAAGATGCCCTCCACCACCATCACACCCAAAGAAACCTCAGATCAAAGAACACCGGCCTGCTAAACATCCCCTCCGCAAAACAAGCACACCTCACCGCAACCAGAGAACGCGCCATATCAATAGCGGGCCCCTCCCTGTGGAACACAATCCCTGAACAACTCAGATTGGAGACTTCCACCCAGTCTTTCAAAAAAACCCCTAAAAACCTGGCTATTCCAAAAAGTCTTTCCCCCCTCAAGCCTAACCCACCCCCCCCATCCTCACCTCAACCTCACAATAAAAATGGTAACTTCACAATTCTACCTTACCTTAGATATGTCCGCACACTCCAATAAGCCCCAGTAAGTCCCCCATGTACAAACTTCCCCATGTAAACAACTATAGATATTGCCATGTTGAGATGATCGAATCAAATCATCCCGTTGAACTGACTGAATAAATTCTCCTTGATGCTCAACACTGCGAAAATGTATCTGTATTAACTATTGATATGCCTCCATTCCATGTAAAAATAGTAGGACATGTTTGTCCTACTATTTCTCCACGCCAACATGTAAACCGATGTGATGTACCCCAATGAATGTCGGTATACAAAAGCAAATAAATAAATCTGAAATATTTCTGATATAATAAATGATGTTTCAGCTTGTAAGTTCTTGCACTGAATAGAATGCCGGTGCATTATGAGTCACACTGGTTTCTGCTGGGCATCAAGGAACATTCATGAGTTTCTTTATGTCATGTCCTTTGCAGTAGCAATAAACTTTTAATCTCCTGCATCATGGATCATTCAGAGCGTCACTAAGTCCTCTGACAAAGTCAATTTTCAAGACAATAGTATATTATAGTATACTAATCCATCTCTTAAGTAGTTTTCTTATTACTTTGGAATTTCTGGATAGCATGGGACGTAATAAATAAGCTACATGGGAACACCCACAACAAAATTAACAGTCAGTATATTTTTTATGAGGCTAAGAGATTTTTCTTGGTTACAGAGTCCTTATAAAGCGGTCAGATTTTGTGCATTCCCAGCTGTGGACTGACTTTCCTTTCCATGTTGTGTTTCGTCATCAATAAAAACAGTATTCTTATAAGGCTCCAGAGTCCTGGGCTTCTTCTTGCCGGAGATCGGAGAATGCTTCATCTTGACTCTCTCTACAACATTTAAAGCACTTGCGCCACTTACAGCAGCAGCAGAAGAACCTCCCGCAGAACGTAGTCATGGATGATACAGCTTTGTCCCAGGGCTGCAGAGAATGCATCCATTTGGGGAGGAAGTTCCAGGTTTTCAGAAATCCTGGTAGCACTCTAGGATACTTGGACTGCAGCACATTGATAACAACGATGGCAATTATAAGGCATACAATGGGAACACCAACACCCACAAGAACTTGCCAGCCTGCCAGTGACAGAGCAAAGATGATTACGGGAAGCAGGAGGAAGCAGGTGATCAGATAAAAAACAGCAAACCACCTGTACTTGGCTGTTGTGTTTCCCAGGCCCTTTGCTAGGAAGATTGGTACACGAGTGAGAGGAATGGGGTACAAAAGAAGAATCCCAGATACGTTGAAAAAAAAATGGCAGAGTGCAATCTGAAATGAAAACAAACAAAAAAAGTTACAAAACATTTCTAAAGTGGTTTGCAAAATGTCTAAAATGAAATGTCACAAGAGGTGAGACTAATTAATGAAACAGAGAACAATTGAGTGCTTTTACAGGGAAGCATCTACTGTAGGAAATAATTATATTTATGCAATCCAAGGAGCATTCACAATTAACATGGTTACAATGAAATGGAAGTTTGAGCAGTAGGGGGTTAAGGTGACACAGTGACACTAAGGTCTCCAGCTTTATTTATTTATTTTATTTAAGGCTTTTTTATACCAAATTTCTTGATACAGATCAAATCAACTCGGTTTACATAGAACAAAGCTTTAACAATAACATCGCCAACAAACAAAATTAAAATGAGACAGATATTGGCGGAAGCATAACGTTACATTGTAACAAGGGCAAACAACTGGGAAGAGGGGGGAAATACAATTGGATACTATATACAGAGAGAGTGAGGGTGGCTTGGGTAGCCTATCTCTAAGATTACTTCTTTATGCTAGAATCCATTAAACTACCACTTGCATGCACTTTGCAGTACTTATTTAGTAGGGATGTGAATCGTCGATATTTTTTAAATCATCAAAAATAGTTAGAGTGCGCGATACAATACAAATTCCCCCGATTTATCGTCAAAAATCGTTAAATCGGGCACGGGAATTATTTGGGGGAGGGCGGGGAAAACTGGCACACCAAAACAACCCCTAAACCCACCCCGACCCTTTAAAACCAATCCCTTACCCTCCCCCACCCTCCTGAACCCCCCCAAAATGTTAAATTACCTGGTGGCCCAGTGGGGGGGGGGGGGGGGGGTCCCGGCATGATCTCCCGCTCTCGGGCCATCGGCGCCATTTTAGCTGCCACTAATATAAATGGTGCCGATGGCCCGATAAAAAAAAAAACCCACCCGACCCTTTAAACCAACCCCCTTAGCCTCCCCCACCCTCCCGATCCCCCCCCAAAAACCTTTTAAAATTATCTGGTGGTCCGGGGGGGGGGGGGCACGGGGAGTGATCTCCCGCTCTCGGGCCATCGGCTGCCACTCATAAAGATGGCGCCGATGGCCCTTTGCCCTTACCATGTGACAGGGTATCCGTGCCATTGGCCGGCCCCTGTCACATGGTAGGAGCACTGGAAGGCCGGCGCCATCTTTAAAGATGTCACATTTTTCTTTAGCGCAGCTGATGGCCTGGGAACGAGAGATCACTCCCCGCGGCCCCCCTGTTTTGTTTTATTATGGATCGATCCAAATACTTTTTGAACTCAAATATGTTACTTGTTATCAGTTTTTTGTGTTATGTGTGTGTCAAGACACCTGAAGACTGCAATGAATGAATTTGTTTGTCAGTTTAGTGAACATAAGAACATAAGAAAATGCCATACTGGGTCAGACCAAGGGTCCATCAAGCCCAGCATCCTGTTTCCAACAGTGGCCAATCCAGGCCACAAGAACCTGGCAAGTACCCAAAAACCAAGTCCATTCCATGCTACCATTGCTAATGGCAGTGGCTATTCTCTAAGTGAACTTAATAGCAGGTAATGGACTTCACCTCCAAGAACTTATCCAATCCTTTTTTAAACACAGCTATACTAACTGCACTAACCACATCCTCTGGCAACAAATTTCAGAGTTTAATTGTGCATTAAGTAAAAAAGAACTTTCTCCGATTAGTTTTAAATGTGCCCCATGCTAACTTCATGGAGTGCCCCCTAGTCTTTCTAATATCCGAAAGAGTAAATAACCGATTCACATCTACCCGTTCTAGACCTCTCATGATTTTAAACACTTCTATCATATCCCCCCTCAGTCGTCTCTTCTCCAAGCTGAAAAGTCCTAACCTCTTTAGTCTTTTCCTCATAGGGGAGCTGTTCCATTCCCCTTATCATTTTGGTAGCCCTTCTCTGTACCTTCTCCATCGCAATTATATCTTTTTTGAGATGCGGCGACCAGAATTGTACACAGTATTCAAGGTGCAGTCTCACCATGGAGTGATACAGAGGCATTATGACATTTTCCGTTTTATTCACCATTCCCTTTTTAATAATTCCCAACATTCTGTTTGCTTTTTTGACTGCCGCAGCACACTGTACCAACGATTTCAATGTGTTATCCACTATGACACCTAGATCTCTTTCTTGGGTTGTAGCACCTAATATGGAACCCAACATTGTGTAATTATAGCATGGGTTATTTTTCTCTATATGCATCACCTTGCACTTATCCACATTAAATTTCATCTGCCATTTGTATTCCCAATTTTCCAGTCTCACAAGGTCTTCCTGCAATTTATCACAATCTGCTTGTGATTTAACTACTCTGAACAATTTTGTGTCATCTGCAAATTTGATTATCTCACTCGTCGTATTTATTTCCAGATAATTTATAAATATATTGAAAAGTAAGGGTCCCAATACAGATCCCTGAGGCACTCCACTGTCCACTCCCTTCCACTGAGAAAATTGCCCATTTAATCCTACTCTCTGTTTCCTGTCTTTTAGCCAGTTTGCAATCCACAAAAGGACATCACCACCTATCCCATGACGTTTTACTTTTCCTAGAAGCCTCTCATGAGGAACTTTGTCAAACGCCTTCTGAAAATCCAATTATACTGTATCTACCGGTTCACCTTTATCCACATGTTTATTAACTCCTTCAAAAACGTGAAGCAGATTTGTGAGGCAAGACTTGCCCTGGGTAAAGCCATGCTGACTTTGTTCCATTAAACCACGTCTTCCTATATGTTCTGTGATTTTGATGTTTAGAACACTTTCCACTATTTTTCCTGGAACTGAAGTCAGGCTAACCCATCTGTAGTTTCCCGGATCACCCCTGGAGCCCTTTTTAAATATTGGGGTTACATTTGCTATCCTCCAGTCTTCAGGTACAATGGATGATTTTAATGATAAGTTACAAATTTTTACTAATAGGTCTGAAATTTCATTTTTTATTTCCTTCAGAACTCTGGGGTGTATACCATCCAGTCCAGGTGATTTACTACTCTTCAGTTTGTCAATCAGGCCTACCACATCTTTTAGGTTCACCATGATTTGATTCAGTCCATCTGAATCATTACCCATGAAAACCTTCTCCATTACGGGTACCTCCCCAACATCCTCTTCAGTAAACACCGAAGCAAAGAAATCATTTAATCTTTCCGCGATGGCCTTATCTTCTCTAAGTGCCCCTTTAACCCATCGATCATCTAACAGTCCAACTGACTCCCTCACAGGCTTTCTGCTTCGGATATATGTGTCTGTGTAATGTCTGAGCACTTAAGTTGTTTGTGGTCCTGACTATTACATATTACCTAATTATAAAAAAAGGATTATTATGCAGATATAGGGATTACCAGATGTAGGGAGCTAAGGCCATGACGGATTTTGTCTCATTGATTAATTTGAATTTGTTTTGCTCTTGTACTAGGCTTTAATAACATATACATCTAATACTGATTTAAGAGGCTATGCTCTGATGTCTGAAATTCACCCAGCTGAGGGAACTGCATACATCAAATGTCATTGATTTCAGAAATTATCCCATCCTATGCACAGAAGTCATCGTGCACTTTTCATCATATTGACCTTTATTTCATATGTGATAACTGATTGTCAGTAACAAAATATGAAATGATACACCTAGTCAATATTTTAGTTATGTAGCCATTTAAAAATGCCACTATTTAGATTTCAAGTTAATGATAAAGTCTGAATTGAGGCAGTCTTTAGTAGCCTTACAGTTCCAGCATTTTGTAGCATTATCCAGTCCTATACCTTATAATGAGTATATTCATTTACTTGATGAGTCAGTGAGATGATTATTTGATATGTTCTCTTTTACTATTATTTATGAAAGCTAATCTGATCACACTAACCAATCACCCTGTGCCATTGCTGGCCACTTGACAGTGTGATATGTCTTGGAATAAATTAAATATTCCTTTGAGGTAAATTCTGCTCTATTGCTGCTTCTGCACAAGTATTTTTCTGTACCCAATATACTGAATTTAGTGAGCCTCTTCTATTTTTTCCCTATGTACCTTTTTGAGCATTTCTTCCTGTAACACTACCTATTGGTTTCTTTACCTAGCGTTTAGTCACAAGCGCTCACAGATGTGCGCTGGAAGTGTGACACTTCTGTTCACCTAGGCCCATTTCTGTCTATGACCAGAACATGTCTTATTTTTTTTGCAACACTTTTATAACTTGTCCCACAGGATGTATGCACAACACAGTATGAGTCCTTATGCTGTCCTTCACTATTCTGGTAACGTGCATTGATTATATCCCTGCTTGCCATTGTAATGAATATTATCCTGGGTAGTTGTTTACAATAACAGTATTCCTTACATAGACTTGCCCAGTATACCTAGTATTATATGAGAAACATAACATTTTCATATTAGTCTCTCTTTGTTCTCCTTGTCTTTATCTGTTACACCACTATTGTGTAATTACTTGACTCTAAAAAATAACTTATGTAGTCTTCTTATCATAAGGTTTCTTTTCTTTATAATGAAGTCATTCTTGCAGCTCCACTATAGAGCTAATGGCTACCTAGTGAAACTTAGTTATGCTGTTATTATTTGTCAATTAGAGAGTACGTGTCTGCCTATGAGTCTCATTTACTTTAGGGGGGATCTAGAGGGATAACATTACACACACAAGGTTAGTTGTTAGCTTACACATTTAGCCCATTTGCCATAGTCACTTTTCACCGTTCTGTCTTCACCTCTGGTACTTGGGTGTGCCACTTTGCCATTTGTAAGTGGCACAAGAGGGAAATGAGAAGTATGCCTGAACAGAAAACCAACATGGAGAAGGAAATCCCCAGAAGCCTCTGCTTTTCTTTAGCCTGCCTGGGCTGAATAGACTCTAAGTGACTTTCTGAGCATGACTTACAGAATGTCCCTGGATATCTGTAGAGGCAGGCAAGCTGGCACCAGACAGGTGATGTCTATTCATAGAGTCACAAAGAGGAAACCACAGGGGAGCTTCAGGCAATATTCTCAGGAGTTTGTAATCAACACAGCTACAGACATGTTGATTATCTTGACCAGTAAAGACTTTAACAGAATAAAGAACTATCTCCAAAGCCATGGGAAATGGGCTACACTTTCCTAGTAAACCAATCAAGAATAGTTAGGGATGATTTAATCATGCATTTGACATCACAACTTATGTGAATGATTCTTTGACAGTCACGCAAGTCTAGAAGCTTCCACAATATTGTATGTTATCTATAAAAGAAGGGTAATTTCCTGTATATGATGAGATGCTGGTCAGTTTGTAAGACTAAGGGCACCCAGTACCCAGCATCTCCCGAGAACACTTATATTGACTAATAAAAATACATTATACTTTTTACTGAGTCTAAGTGTTTATGTGTCCCTGGCCATAAGCATAGAGTGAGCTTTACATAACATAGCCTCTCTTCTCCATTTCCTTCAAAAGTGGGTCCCACTTGGGGATAAATGTGATCCAGATGGTCTGCTGAAAATCAGTTTTTCCCCGTACAACCCTATTAACTTGTTTCACTTGCCTAAAGGATTTGCAGGGAAAGTACACTATAGGGTTTTCAGGCAAATAGCTTTGAAAAAAAAACTTGGCTGTGGTGGCAAAGGATATTGGGAAGGGACCCATTTATTTCTCCTTTTTTGACTCTAATAATCAGGAGTTTCCAGTGGGTCTTAGCTCTTCTATCTTCAAGGACTGGAAAATTCAGGGCTTATACAGTATAGGACAATTATGTGACTCTGACAATAAGACTTTATTGTCCTTTCTTGAGCTTCAGGAGAATTGATCTATCCATACTAATTATTTCTTGGCATATATTTAGGCAAGGTATTATTGCCTAAGCAAAGGCAGAAACCAGACTGAACATATTACATTTTCCTAAGACAAGGATATGTTTTTTTGACACCATTCCTAAATTTATTAAATTTACTGTGTGGGTGATGACCTTACAAAGACAGTTGAAGATGCCCAACTTGAACTCTTTGGCTATTATATGGAGTAATGATTTAGGGATTCTGATGGAGGAGACGGACATTTCTGAAGTATTTGTGCTAATGTATAAACATTTGTTAATGGCTAATATGAAAGAAATTAAATTCAAAATAATTCATAGACGAATTCATAGAGAAGTGGGAGTAAAAATGAAGCTTTGGGTTAATGATGTATGATTGAAGTGCAAAGTGGAACATTTTATCTCATGTTTACCGGGTGTCCTTATTTCAACCTTTTTGTAGACAAATGCAGATTCTGTTGGAAACAATCTTGAAATGTGTAATTTAATGGTTAGGTAAACTTTTATATTGAAATCTATATGATAGGCCCAGGACAATGCAAAGTGGGGAGGCAAAATGTTTATCTGTAGCCCTGTTATTAGCAAAAAAGACTGTCCTGCTGTCCTGGAAGGGGGAGGAGGTGCCTATATATAAAACATGGACTGGGTTAATGCGACAAAATGCGCTCTTCGAAATTCAGAGAGGAAAAATATATTTCCAATCCATCAGAAGGGGAAATTGAAAGGATATTTTCAATTAAGGGATAAAACTTGTATACTGGTGTAATGAAGTTTATTTTGTGGGACACAGTTTCTTACTGTTATTGTATTTCTAATGGAATTGTTTACCACTGGTTGTTAAACTATACAGATGAGAGTTGTGAATGAATGGATGAATGAAAGGGAATGCTTGTATGTGAGATTGAGGTAGGAATAATACATAAAAAATTCCATGTTTGAGCACATACAATATGCATGGTTTGTTCATGTATATCTTCTTTTAAGAATTGTTGTCTGACAGTTGGTGAATTGTATATGTCTCAAATAAATTTATAAAAAAAAAATTCTGCTCTAAAATATTAATGGCTATACAAAAAAATAAACAATTAGCAACTGACAGAAATTCAATAACATCTAACTAGGTACAGAAAAACAAACACCCTGGGAGCTGTCCAAAATTTAATTATATTTTTTAAAATGTTGATGTTCCTTCATGCTGGCTAATGTCATTGTTTTACTGTTGGCCACCTTCTGAAGTCACTGTATAGACTTAACAATATGGATTCCACTTGGAAATAAGAAATATTTCTACAGCTTAGTAGCTATGATCCTTGTATGACATTCAACATTGTTTTGAAATACTTCAGTGAGGTATAATTTTTTTTAACAGCAGAATTTTGCATTGTATTTCTACCAACCTCATTTGCTTGTATAGAAAAATTGCATGTGACATTCCTGATAGCGCATGCAAAAATGTACAGATTAGTAATTAAGTCTACAGGTATGCAAAATGTGTCTTTTATAATGTGCCTTTTAACAACTCTGAACATTGTAATAGATATAACAGAGAATATAATTCATATTCCTACAGATATATATAGTCAGGGCATCTTTAAATACATTATCCACTATTAAAGCTAGAATGGTATTATTTATTTCTTTATTTAATTCTGTAGAGAAATACAAATAAAACTGAGCTGATTATTTTATCCAGGTCTATGAAAGATGATTTCCCTCCTGTTTTACATCTAGAAGATTGGTCCATTCCTGTGTCTAGGCAAGCTCATAATTTAGGCATGCTATTTCATAGCTCACTTTCATTTCAACCACAGATAAAAACCATTGTAAAAAGTTCACTTTTTAAATGAGTTTAGACTACTGCATTACTATTTATAATGGGTTGCTGACTGTTATCTTGACCACTGTACAGACTATTTAAAATACTACTGCATGAGTTTTCCCTCGTGCTTGAAGCAATGACCATATAACATTTGTTTTGACTTCGCCTGTTGCTTGACGCATCAAATTCAAAGTTCTTTCTTTAGTCCACAAAGCATTACATGACAATGGCCCTTCTAGTATTGCTTCCACTCTGAAATTTAATACTACAAATACCTGTTGCGTTCTGCTAGTCAGAATCTTTAAGTTGTTCCTTCACTCTAGTCAATACATCTGACTGAGACGTGTGACCACATTTTTATGGTTGCAGGCCCTACCCTATGGAATTCTTTATCATCTAACCTCCAGGCTGAACTGGCTGTAAAGTACTTTTGGAAAAACTTCAAGTTCTTCTTTTTTACTCAGGCTTTTGCAAGTGTTCTCTTACCATCTAGCTAAGTTGCTTTTGCCCTATAATTAGATTTTGTTTATTGCAGGTATTGTTATTCAGTTTTATTTTTGTTTTCATGTATATGTTTTATGGTAATTTAGATTTGTGCTTTGTTTAAGATAATTATGTATGTGCTTTTGTAACTCAGCAGAATGGTAGAGAGGCATACAACAAATACTTTTAAATAAATAAATAGACAAATAATTATGGCCAGGAAAGATTAAAACTGGATCCTCTGCTGCACAAAGCTCCCCATCTATGAGATGTATCAAATTATTGTTATTATTATTTTAAGAATCTGTTTATTGTATTTCCAAGTAAACAACAATAGAAACAAGATAACATTATAAACAATAAGCAGAAGTATGCAAAGTCAAGAGAATACATATCCACATCTCAAACCTGATACCATCAATAGACCCAAACCTATCAAATTATTTAACATCACACATCATAAATATTCTAGACAATAAAATATGAGTGTAACATATATCTAGGACATTGATTTGTGCAAGCAATACTAACAAAATATAATATTAGAGCTATAAGGCATAATGCAGGGAAATAAGGGAAAAAGAAAAATTGGATTCAGACGACAGCCAACATTGTGCCCCAACGTTTATGGTCCGAGGTACTGCTGCATAGCCATTAGGAAAAAAGCACAGGAAGGCTTCTAGGCGCAACCAGCCCAGGGTGGCAGTTACTATCCTTAACAGAATCATGAGGGTAACCTGCATGGAGCTGCAGTTACTACCATAAGAAACTTGTTGGGCAGGCTGGATGGACCATTTGGTCTTTTTCTGCCATCATTACTATGTGACCATATAATTGCATGTACATAGCAAAATTAGTTACAGCATATATTATATTTTGGTACTGCACAATATATGAAATCAATATTGTGTATCAATAAAATCCAGACATACACAATAGTTACTTAGCCATCCTACTCTAATATTATCTAATTGTATAATAATATTATTCTAATAATATAATTCTAAGATCAAAGAATACTGAGTTGGGAATCCAGCATAGTAAATAATTAAGTGCTTTAAAAAAGATTAATTTAAATAACAAAAAAGTGTCCTTTGCTCTGGTAATTTTGCCGAAAAAATAAAAATGACTAGCAACTCCCTTTGCTATTTTTAACAGAATCAAAGACCTCTGGATCAGGCATTTCCTTTTCTTAAGTGCCTTGTCAGCTGCACCTCAAACCCTAAGCAGTTCTCACAGGATTTAAAGTACCAACAAATACCTTGTCCCATCTGTTATTACATTGTAAAAAATGGCAGATAAAGACCCAAATAGTCCATCCAGTCTTCCAAGCAAAATGTTTAGGGTTGTAACTGCCTCTTCGTACAGGTTACCCCCCTAATTAGAAATGTTACAGCTAAAGTTACCAAAGTTTACCCTGTTATTATTTACAGTATATTGTGCTGCAACATGCAAAATGCTAGATGGAGATACATCAAGTTTACAGGAGTCAGATTTTTGTAATGATAATAATGAAAGTGGTAGACCACACTCACCTGCAGTGAGTTCGCTAATGTGTCACTGTCACTAGCTAGAGCAGCAAGTAAAGCTGTAGTAGTTGTACCAATGTTAGAACCCAGTGTAAGAGGATAACATAGCTCAATGCTTATAACACCAATACCTAGGAGAAAGAGATCAGAAAGGAATTTTTTAAAATAGATATTTCCTAGTAAATTTAATGCTTTTGAAGTTGCAAGAATGATAGCATTAGAAACCATTTATCTACAAAACTAGTACAGCATGGGCAGTGGCAGCACAAGCTTCCCCTCACTGCTCTGCTATTGTGCCTGAGCCCTGATCTGGAGGGATCACCTCTCAAAGAGGGAGAGTAACTCATGCCTCTACAATCTGGTCTTTCTAATGAAACAGTCAATTAAAGTAACATTAGTGGCAAATTGTAATGGTGGAATTTTTTTGTGAGGTGAACACCCATTCACTGGGCATGGGGACACATCCACCAATTGCAGTAAAATCTAGTACCCTTTTGGTTCTAAAAAATGTAAACGATCATCAGGGAATTGTAAAGGAACGTAACGTACCGACAAGGGGTGTAATGGTAGATGTGAAAACAGAACTGCTTTGGACAATAAAGGTCATCCCAGCGCCAACTAAAATGGCCAGGTATCCTGTTACCCAAGTGAAAGGAAATGGGAAATCTAAAAGAAAAACAAACAAACAAACAATTTCTTAGGCAGGCAAAATAAACTATGGCATTAGAAAGAAATAGGCAAAACTATATTAAATGTATTTATTTAAAATTATTTCTAGACTGCGCACTCCATCAATCATCAACTTAACATGACAACAAAAATATACAAACTTTCACCACAGATGTTATCAAGGGGAGTTTGTCATCATAAATTCCTTTACTATTTAGCCACTTCTATAACTTAACAGCAGTAAAAGAAAATGAATGAGGGTAGCTTGAGATGAAATGGTAGCAGTTCATATCTTGTGGTAAACCACTCATCAATTTTCTTACTTTATCTTATAGCAATGCAAATCAGAACATTACATTGCAGATGTATTTATTTATTTACAATTATTAATATACCTCCCCTCCAAACAAAGGAGATCGGGGTGGTTTACAATTAAAACATCCATAATACATTACTGACGAAAAAAAAACAACCATAAAACAGTACACCATGAATGCTCTAGATCATAAAAATGAAAACAAGATCTTGTGATATCAAAGACTGCCCTGAAGAGCCAACTCTTCAGGATTTTTGTGAACATCTTGTAATGGAGTGACCACATTTCCCCCCTTGCAGTATGTGCAGGACCAGGCTAGAGACCTGGTCCACTTTAAATCCCACAGAAGGAGAGAGCACTTTGGGTGGGACCCTGCAGGGCAGGACCAGTTGGGGAGCATGAGAGTCTAAGCCCAGCTGGGTTCAGGAGGCCCTCCCGTGTCTCAAGGAGGGACAGCTCCTGTAAATCTATGCTGACCCAAAGCCCAGGGAGTGGGAAGTGTCCTGCAAAGGTAGGGAGTCATTCTATTATGTTGAAGTGATGTTATTTGAATAAAGTTTTATCTGCATTAGAAAAGGCTGGAATCCATGTGGCTTTGCGCCTCTAGCCTGGGAAACACCACTCGGTTTCCCACATATGTTGTCAGATTGAGGATTTGTTTCTCTCTACGCTGGACACAGAGATCCCCCCACCAAGTCTCCAAGTGAAGTTTGTTGTGTGGCCTGCCAAGGAAGTAGGAGGCAAAGCAGTGCTGCAGAGATTCGGGGATGGCTCTGGGAGCACACTGAAGTAACGCAAGCTGCATGAAAAAAGTTTATCCAGCCTTGTCTAAGGAAGGGGCTGGGTCAGAAGAAAAGCAGTGCTGCTTGGGTTTCAGAGCATAGAGGAGCACAGAAGAAAAAAAAAAAAAACAACCTAAAAACTGCCTTTAAACCAGAGAGGGGTCTGTGTTGCCTGCAGGCAGGGTAGATTTTTCTTTGCAAACTATGGGGGACAAGCCCCATCTAAAGATGTTTAATAATCAGTACAGTCAGTGCTGGTGAGGCAGGGTTTTTCATACATTGTGCATTTTGGCTGGAGCAGGGCGTGGCCCAAACTGAAAGTGAAGTGGCTAGCAAGTGCAGAAACCAGAGACCTTAAAGGCCTTGGCAGTACCACTCAAAAACCTGGTCTGGATCCAGTGGGTGTACTTCAGTACAGATAAAAGAAGAAAGAGATGCCAGGGTGCTTAAAAGAAGAGTTGCCATGTACTTCTGTATAGCTGAAGTTCCCCAGTCCCAAGTGCCGGCTGAGAGGGAGAACCTGAGACTGGAGCTCTGGCAGGTAGAAGGGCCAGCCAGGCTAATGAGGCCAGTATAGCCACTCCCACATTCCACAGATGCCCAGAGAGAGGAAGGCAGAATTAAATGGATACAGCTGATTGCTGAACTACAGGTGGTTGTAACTGAAGTGACCCAAAAGGACAGGGAGCTATGGCAACTCATCAGAGAGATGTCCGGCAAGCTGGCTGAGTTCTAGCAATGGCCGGAGGAGACTCCGGAGAGAGGCCTCACAGAGAGCTAGGAATGCAGCAGGCAGAAGCCTAAGAGGGGCGCTACAGGAGGTCCTGAGAGAGGCTCGGTAGGGTGCCTAAACACTGAAGAGGACTGGAGAGGGCAGTACCGAGTACCAATTAAAGAGGCCGCAGAAGTCATGGAGTCCCCAACGAGAGGGAATACAGAGAAGCCAGACAGAACCACTGCCGTGAAAAGCCCAATGGAAGAGCCACAGACAATCATGTGAAAGGAAGCATGGAAACCCCAGCAAGAAGGGCTGCAAAGGAGTCAATGTATGGCTGGTCGTGATGGTTCAGAGGAGGCACAAGCCACCATAGAGATGAGTGAAGAGTACTCATCACATGTCTCACAGCCAATCCAAGGACTCCCGCTAGGGTGGAATAGGAATCCAAAGCTACAAATGGACTCAGATAATGGACTGTGGGTGTACACTGGGCGATGGCTGCAGTGGGTGGTACTATCAATTTTGTCTGGGGTAACCCTAATGTGTGTGGATGACTATGACCCTAGAGCCTCAACCCCAAGCCTAGCTGGTGGGAGGCCAGATGAAAGGGAGATGGGTGTGTGATACTTCCCTGGATGGAATCCAGTGGGAAGTAGTGATGCTTAGACAAATGTGTCCAAGCTGAGGGGGGTATGTAATGGAGTGACCCCATTTTCCCCCTTGCTGTATGTGAAGGTCCAGCTTAAATCCCACAGAGGGAAAGAGCTCTGTGGGCAGGACCCTGGGGGGCAGAAGAAATTCCTGAGGGTGGGACCAGCTGGGAAGCATAAGAGTGTAAGCTCAGGTGAGTTCAGGAGGCCCCTGTGTCTCCAGAGAGGCAGCTCCTGTAAATCTATGCTGACCCAAACCCTAGGGAGTAGGAAGTGCACTGCAAAGGTAGATAGCCATTCTATTATGTTGAAGTGCTGTAACTTGAATAAAGTTGTTTCTGCATTAGAAAAGGCTGGAGTCCATGTGGCTTTGTGCCTCCAGCCTGGGAAACACTGCTCAGTTTCACACATCTTAAAGTATGTCGATAATCTTAAAGACTCTGGCATAGAATTCCAGCATCTTGGGCTGACGATGAATATAGCTCTGTCTCTTACCTCTCCTAGATGGGCACAGTGTATAGAGGGAACTTCTAGTAGCCTTTTGTCTGCAGATTTCAAGTTCCTTTGAGGAACATACATATGAAGGGCAGTACCTATCCAGATTTATCAGGATTTTGTGAATTAAAGTCAAAATTTTAATTGAATTTGATATTGAATAGGGAGCCAATGTAAATGGGAAAGAATGGGTGTGATTGTATTTTCTTTGGCTGGTTAATACCTGTGCTGAGGTGTACTGTAACAACTGTAGTGATTTTAGGGTACTGGCCGGCAGGCCCAGGAAAAGTGAATTACAATAGTCTATATTAGAGATTATCAATGTATATGTTGCCCTTCTCTATAACAGCACCTAGGGTAGCGCACACAGAACATATTATTCCTCCTTGGGCTGATTGGCTCTCATCGTGCTCTCCCCCAGCAGTGGGCTTTAAATTATAGGTCTTGCATGATGACATCACAAGAGGTGGGGCTCCCAACAGGAGCTAGACTCAATTGGTATACCTGTCTTTACAATTACCTTATAAACTTAATATTAAAAAGAAGCATATAACTAATGTACCAGTGTTGATGACCTTCTTAACAGCAGAAGCAACTTGTCCCTTCATCACTGAGTTCAGGACTTTGACAATCAGTATGAGACATGTGCACAGAACAAGCAAAGACAGTGTCAGAAGGATGAGACCAACGGCCAGGTCCGGAAGGCTAGTATTGGCAAATATGTGTTGACCTAAGGAAAAACAAAAGATTTGATTGATTTATTTATTTATTTATTTATAGATTCTTTTATACCGTGGTACGTATAGACATACATCACCTCGGTTTACAGTGAAACAATAAATTAGCAACAGGCTTTACATGTAACAGTTTAAAAAACAGTAAAACATTTAACAGCAACAGGCTTTACAGAAACAAGGGTTTTAAAGATAATATGCATACATCATTAAATATTAAACAATAAAATATAAATAACCATGTATTCGCAGGAGCAAATTAACTGTCAGCAGCGAGACCAATGTCACATTGAATACAATAGCCTAAATTGAGTAACAGTGGGGGGGTATGGAATAGCAGAATGTAAATACAAAATGCGAGGAAAAGAACTTGGAGCCAGTGAGGAATAATAAGGGATAGCTGAATTTTTAGGTTAGATGAGATTCATAGAGTGAATGCTTGTTCAAACAACCATGTTTTAAGGTTTTGTTTGAAGGTTTTGTGACAGGATTCAAGACGCAGGTCCAACGGCATGTTGTTCCAGATTTTGATACCCGCTATGGAGAATGATCGGTCTATGGTGGAAACGTGTTTGATGTGTTTTAGTGGATGGACAGCTAATTTCGCTTGGTGAATATTTCTAATTGGTCTGTTGGAGGTGCGAAAAATGAGCTGATCAGAGAACCATTGCATCTCTTGGTTGTGAATTGATTTGTGGATGAGTGAGAGAACTTTAAAAGTAATTCTGAAGGATACGGGTAGCCAATGTAGGAACATGAGTGCTGGAGTAATATGTTCATGCCGTCGAGTATTAGTAATTAAACGAGCAGCGGCATTCTGCAACATCTGAAGAGGTTGAATTGTGCTTTTAGGGAGACCCAGTAGTAGTGCATTACAATAGTCAATCTTTGGTAGAATTGTGGCTTGTAACACAGTCCGGAAGTCCTGAGGATGTAATAACGGTTTAATTCTTTTCAATGTATGTAACTTGAAGAAGCCACTCTTGATTGTGGTTGAGATGAAATTGTTCAAAGTAAGGTGATTATCAATAATGACCCCAAGGCTGCGGACCTGCTTTAGCTTGGTATGGTCTGTTGTTGAGGAAGGATCATGTTGCATGTTGGTTGAGGTGTTCTTGTGTGGTGTTATAATGAGTAGTTCAGTCTTGTTGGTGTTGATTGCAAGAAAGTTTTCCATGAGTAGATTTTTTATTTCAGTAAGTGCTGATTCCCAGGTTTCCATGGCCTTAGCAAGTGAATCCTTGATTGGAATAATGATCTGGACGTCGTCGGCGTATATGAAATGCCGGAGATCCAATTTCTTCAGTAGTTTACAGAGTGGAGATAGATATACATTGAAAAGAGTTGAGGAAAGTGAGGATCCTTGAGGGACACCTTGTGACAGATTTCTAGGTTTTGACGTATGGTGTCCCACTTTGACACTGTAAGTCCTATCTTTCAGGAATGATTGTATCCAGGATAAGGCAGTGCTGGTGATGCCAATTTGTGAAAGGAGAGAGAGGAGTGTATTGTGGTTCACCGTGTCAAATGCTGAGGAGATATCCAGAAGGGCCAGAAAATAAGAGTTACCAGTATCAAGGGATTTTAGTATGGAGTCTGAAAGGGACACTAGTAGTGTTTCGGTGCTATGGTTCTTCCTAAATCCATATTGCGACGGGAAGAGTAAATGATTTTCCTCTAGATAGTCAGTTAGTTGTTTGTTTATGACCTTTTCTAGTATTTTTGATAATAACGGGAGGTTCGATACTGGTCGATAATTAGCCGGTTCAGATGGATCCAGGTCTGCTTTTTTATGGGTAGGCTTTATTATAGCATGTTTGAGTTGTGTGGGAAAGACTCCCTCTGTTACAGAGGTGTTAATGATGTTGGAGATTGCCGGGGCTATTCTAGTAGGAATGGCTAGGAGTGTTTTTGTTGGCATAATGTCAACGGGGTGTAATGCTGGCTTGATTCTTTTTAGAATTGCTTCAGTCTCCAATACAGTAGATAATTCAAAATTTGAGAGTGTGGGTGAATCATTTTGGGAGCTTGTTAGTGCTGGAATTGTTGGCCGATATGGAGATGTAAAACGAGCCATGATATTTGATATCTTGTCCTGGAAATAGGCGGCTAATTTCTCACATTTATTTTTGGTCTCATCTTCGGGGTAGATGTTAGTTGTGGGGGAGATTATATTAGAAACGTATCGGAAAAGGGCACGTGGATTAAACTGGTATTGATGAATTTTTGTTGAGTAATAGTTTTTTTTAGCTTCATCGGTTGATTTACGGTACTTGTGGAGTAGTGATTTGAATTTTTGTTGCTGAATCGAGTCATGGTTTTTGATCCATTTTTTTTCCAATTTAGAGCCTTATTTGAAACAGAATTTTTGAAAGTGCAGTTATAGAAACTACATATACATGCTTGTTCAGGATGAATGTAGGGCATATTGTAGGGGTGTGCATCCATTTTCGACGTATTGGCGATCCGCAACGTATTTTGTCCTATCCGTTAAATACGTGGGGAGGCGAAACACATCGCGACTCCCCACGTATTTAACGTATTTTCTGTTTAATTCGGTGCGCCCAGCGGCGCGCGCTTTTCTTCGCCCCCATTAGCTACTTACTATCTACGATTTGCACAAAATGGCAGCGCCCCTGTGGTAACCATGCCGACCTGTCTGACCCTTTCCTGTGAGTCACAGTGACTCACAGGAAAGGGTCGGACAGGTCGGCATGGATACCGGAATGCAGCGTATCCACGCTGACATTTTCTGAACTGCACTGAATGCAGCCAATAGCGCTGTCATTCAGTGCTCTCTGTCGATTTTACTGATGAGCCAGCACTATATAAACATCAGCACGAGGAGCCACGTGCTGTGGGGAGGTGGGCTGGGTGGAAGAGAGAGGAGGCTGAACTAAGAGAGATAGGCTACTAGTAAAGGATAGAAAATTATTCTTTGTTTTGCTGCAGTGCCAGGATCAGCTACAGCTAGTCCTGTTTCTTTCAAGCTGTTTATTTTGGTCATCTCTGACTGAGAAGAGAAGCTGTGCTAGGTCAGCTAGCACTGACCACCATTTAGGGTGTTGGGCTGGCTTGGAGAGATATATTATTTTCAATTTCATCCATTTTTCTGGAGTGACAAAAATTCCTGCTTTTTTAAACAGATTTTTTTTTAATTCCAATTACTTAGTCTCTCGGTGCACTGGGCTTCACTGGACAGTTTAACAGGCTGGGTCTGTGCAGTCAAGTGCCCAGGGAGTCTGCCTCTTTTGTGCTTACAAGCAAGCAGCTTCTGTGGGCACGCCACACACATTAGTGCACAGCCAGGCACCGTGACAGTGGGCAGTGGGTAGTTTAAACAGACTGATCCAAAGTATTTGGTTGGGTCTGTGCAGTCAAGTGCCCAGGAAGTCTGCCTCTTTTGTGCTTACAAGCAAGCAGCTTCTGTGGGCACACCACACACATTAGTGCACAGCCAGGCACTGTGACAGTGGGCAGTGGGTAGCTTTAACAGACTGATCCTGACTATTGGGTGGGTCTGTTCAGTCAAGTGCCCAGGCAGTCTGCCTCTTTTGTGCTTACAAGCAAGCAGCTTCTGTGTGCACGCCACACACATTAGTGCACAGCCAGGCACCGTGACAGTGAGCAGTGGGTAGTTTAAACAGACTGATCCAAAGTATTTGGTTGGGTCTGTGCAGTCAAGTGCCCAGGGAATCTGCCTCTTTTGTGCTTACAAGCAAGCAGCTTCTGTGTGCACGCCACACACATTAGTGCACAGCCAGGCACCGTGACAGTGGGCAGTTTAAACAGACTGATCCTAAGTATTTGGTTGGGTCTGTGCAGTCAAGTGCCCAGGGAGTCTGCCTCTTTTGTGCTTACAAGCAAGCAACTTCTGTGTGCACGCCACACACACACATTAGTGCACAGCCAGGCACCGTGACAGTGGGCAGTGTTACTACTCAGTCACATTAAATCCATAATGTCAGGGAAAGAGAGATGTAATCGAGTGATTGGGACTGGCAGAGGAGGCACCTCAAAAGACACTAGTGCAACACCACCAGTACAGCTAAAAAGGCAACTGTCGCAATCTAAACTCTTTGTAGGAGATGGCAGTTCCATGCCAAAAAAAAAGAAATCTGACCATGATACATCGCCATCGCCACCACTTGTTTCTGGCCCTGTAGTTTTGGAGGTGAGGGAAGGGGAGGCAGAGTCATGCCAGACAAAATGTAGACACCCAAAAGCAGCAGAGGGACAGAAGTCTCGACTAACACTTAGCATTGATAAGGTAGCGCAGTCACTGTTTGCTTCTGATTCAGATGAAGAATCTTCTTGTGTGGGATTCTCATCAGAAACGGAAGAAGTAATAGCTGACGAATCTTCGGTAGAATCACTTAGTCCTGTCTTAGCCTCCACAAATGTGCAGCAGGGGAGAGATGACAGTGATAACGAGGAGGAGGAAGAGCAGTCAGTACAGGCACAGAGGGTGACTGATGCCCCCTCTGGCATTGCTTCTCAGGGTGCACCCACTACCTCAACTCCAGTGCCAGCATCCACCCCCAAGGTGTTAGAGAGGGGAGGATCACAAAAGACTTCTCCGATCTGGAAACACTTTAAAGTGACGGAAGACCCGCGTTATGCTCGGTGTAATTACTGTGCCAGGGATATTAGCAGAGGCAAGCAAATGGGACATCTATCTATCTTTGGCATGAACCATCATATGAAGAGGCAACACCCAACAAGATTACTGCCATCTGGGGATGGTGGCAGTTCCAGTCAGGGGACCCCTTCCAACCAGTGTGCAGTGGTAGGAAAGCAGCAGAGTCAGCCCACGCCCTCATCCCCTTCTAGCAGTCAGGCGGCAGGCCAGCAACCCCCTGACATGTGGCGGAAGCGACAATCCACCATGGAGGAAATGGGGTGGAGTGCGGTAACGCTATCCCGGGGTAGGAGGCAGGCAGCCTCAAAAGTTGTAACCAGGACCATTGGGGAAATGATTGCCCTTGATGACCAGCCCTTGCAGCTAGTGCAGAATGTGGGTTTCAAGCGTTTTTTGAAGGTCGTACTTCCAAATTACAAAATCCTGTGCAGAACCACATTTAGTAGAAAGGTCATCCCCAGCCTGTACAAGCTGTGTCGCAGTCGCATGCAAGCACTGCTAGCTAAGGCAGACGGAAGAGTGCATTTCACCTGCGATATCTGGACCGCCATGAATGCTGCACACTCTTACCTCTCTCTGACAGCACACTGGTGGGACATGGCTGAGGCAGGGGCAGCCAGCAGCTCTATTACTGAAGAAGTATCAGGGTAGAGGTGGACTTTACTGCACATCCACCTGATGGACCAGGCCCATACCGCAGCCAATATTTTAGCATGCATCAGACAGATGCTGGAGGGCTGGCAACTACACCAGCAAGACAGGAAAACGTAGGCAGGGTTCTTTGTCACAGACAATGGTGCAAACATGGTTAAGGCAATAACCGATGGGCGGTTTAGGAACATCCGATGTTTTGCACACACTCTGCACCTGGTAGTGAAGTCAGCTCTGGGCTTGGAGTCCAATGACAAAGAGAATGAATTCCTGCATAGGTTAATACAGAAGTGCAGGAACATAGAAGCACTCTTCCACAGAAGTGTCAAGGCGGGGCAGGTTCTCCGACAAAAGCAGACTGATTTGGATATGCCTCACAAGCGTCTCATTCAAGACATTGCCACCCGGTGGAATTCCACCTTTATGATGCTGGAGAGGTTACTGGAGATGCAGACACCCCTTCATGAACTTTCTGGTACAATGGACATAGGTGTGCAGAATCCCCTAGGGCATCATGATTGGTTAGTCATGAGTCAGCTGGTAAAAATCCTGCAGCCCTTCAAGGATGTCACGGACGAGCTGAGTTCCAGAAGTGCCACCTTGGCTGACATCATCCCTATAGTTAATTTCCTGCATGAACATTTGGAGGCCTTTAAACAGGAAGAGGGAATTACTGCTGAGGTGCTGCAGTGTCTGGACGTTTTGCAGCAGCAGGTGAAAGACAGATTAAGGCCTTTAACAGACGACTGCACATACATGCTCGCCTCTGTCTGTGATCCCCGTGTGAAAGGTAAACTCACCCTACAGTCCAATTGTCTGTCATTTGTGAAGGAGCTGCTGTTAGCAAAGGTCCGTGAACAGGAGCGCCATAGGCGGAGACAGATTAGGCTTGAAGCAGAGGTGGAAACAGCAGGCACGTCACAGAGTTGTGCTGCTAGCCCAAGCAGGAGCAGCACTGTGTCAGCGACAAATAGTACCTCCTCCTCCACATCAGAACGCCCAAGGCATGTTGCCCATAAAGATTCATCAGTAGTGCAACGGGCGAGAGAGAAAGCAGCTGGATTGAGTGACTCTGAGCCCGCCCAAGCACAGGAGACAGCAGCACAGCTGTCAGTGACACGGTATCTCTCAGAGCCGATAGAGAAAATGCAGACAGATCCGCTGGCATATTGGGCACACAAGTCCACTGTCTGGCCACACCTAGCCAAAGTGGCTCAGCGATATCTGTCATGTCCACCAACCAGTGTGCCCAGTGAACGTGTCTTTTCAATGACAGGGGATATCATGAGCCCTCACCGCTCAAGGCTGGCACCAGAGTTGATGGAAATGCTAGTGTTTTTGAAAGAAACCTGCCTTTGCTTGGGTTTCCAAATTTTCCCTGTGAATGGCAAGATGAATAAAAGCAATTCAAAGCCTTGCAGCAGCTCCAATTGCCTCCTATGCTCCAGATAACATAAGCACTGCAGCACATGTACCTGACATGAAACACTGTGCCTCACCGTCAACTGTCCAGGCCTTGTGTTCCTTCAAGTGTTTGACCTCGATTGCTGTGCCTGTTCATCCAGGCCTTGTGTCCCTAGGTGGGATTGACCTCTGTCCTCAACTGCTTTGCCTGTCAGTCCGGGCCTTGTGTTCCTACAAGTGTTTGACCTCGATTGCTGTGCCTGTTCATCCAGGCCCTGTGTTCCTTCAAGTGTTTGACCTCAATTGCTGTGCCTGTTCATCCAGGCCTTGTGTCCCTAGGTGGGATTGACCTCTGTCCTCAACTGCTTTGCCTGTCTGTCCGGGTCTTGTTTTCCTTCAAGTGTTTGACCTCGATTGCTGTGCCTGTTCATCCAGGTCTTGTGTCCCTAGGTGAGATTGACCTCTGTCCTCAACTGCATTGCCTGTCAGTTCGGGTCTTGTGTTCCTACAAGTGTTTGACCTCCATTGCTGTGCCTGTTCATCCAGACCTTGTGTTCCTTCAAGTGTTTGACTACGATTGCTGTGTCTGTTCATCCAGGCCTTATGTCCCTAGGTGGGATTGACCTCTGTCCTCGACTGCTTTGCCTGTCAGTCCGGGCCTTGTGTTCCTTCAAGTGTTTGACCTCGATTGCTGTGCCTGTTCATCCAGGCCTTGTGTTCCTTCAAGTGTTTGACCTCGATTGCTGTGCCTGTTCATCCAGGCCTTATGTCCCTAGGTGGGATTGACCTCTCTCCTCGACTGCTTTGCCTGTCAGTCCGGGCCTTGTGTTCTTTCAAGTGTTTGACCTCCATTGCTGTGCCTGTTCATCCAGGCCTTATGTCCCTACCAGGGCTCGACCTCTAACGCTGTGCCTGTCTGTCCAGCTTGGAGCTAGGATATAGTTTTCATGACCTTCATAATACGGGCCATTTTCCCAAGCTGTTTCTTTGTTGCTACATTAATGTTTCTAGTGCTATAGAAAACTGGTGGTAGTTGTACTCTAGTTCATCCTCTGTGTTCCCATTGTTTACAGAGGCATTGTATGGTACAAAGTCAATATAGGTTGATATTGCAGATTTGGACTTGAGTAGCAGTATTCTTATTTCTGAGAGCACTTCAAGTTCCTTTGTCATCAGCTGAAGTGCGTAAGTACAGTTGGTAGCTTCTGGGTATTCACTAGACGCCAACGGAAACATCCCACTCTAGGGGTGAACCCGTTCTAGGGAGTCCTTTCCTGCACAAAGGAAAGGGAACTCTCTCCTGGGCCGGCCTGTCTTTCCCCTATCAAAACCACAGGGACCAGACTACCTCCACTCTGCCAGCCTGTCTTGCCCCTATCAGCTTTCTGCCACTCTGCTTTGCTGCCATACATCAGATGACTCACTTAACTCCTTGTGGTGTTCTTGCCACTCTCATAGTTCCTCAGTGTGTTGGTGCTAGTCTATCTGCTTGCTATGTTCCCCCTTCATTGTGCTGTTGGATGTCAATGCCACTTGTATTGCCGCTTTGCCTGTCGTGCTGCCTTCGATGGTTCATGCATCTGCTATCGGTGCTCTCTTTTGAAGCTGTGGTGTGTTTTTGACATTCTCACTGCTGCTTTGTGCCTCTGTTAAAGCACTCTTGTCACTTCTGGTACCCCTTTTCACCTTTACAGTGCCTTAGGCTATTCATGCCACTTTTGTGCCACTTTCCCACACTCTAAGTACCTTGGAGCTCTTTTGTTGTTGTGATGTTTGCTCCCCAGAAGTTTCATGAAAATTGATAATAAAACCCCAATTCTGCAGCCAAAAATAGGCTGGAAATCCTTCCCCCATTGACTTTAATGGGAACCGGAAAACGAATTCACAAATCGACGTATCGGATTCTCCATACGTCCGAATGCAATGGAAATGACTCCCGAAGAATACGTATCACGAATGCAACGAAATTTTTTTGGCTGCACATCCCTAGCATATTGGTTCTCTTCAGGAAAATTCAAATCACTTTCTTAACTAGTTGGCCAATTAGCCTTAAGCCTTAAAGGTGTAATTCATGCCCAAAATCCCAAAAGAGTTTTACTTGCAAGTAAATTGTAAATCATGTTTATATTGAAGAGGATTCTTTCCTGCTGCCAGAAGTAGCACAGTGGCCAATAATATTAGAAAGCCCACCTTGTGAAATAATAAGCAGTGCTTTCTGACATCACTGTTCTGCTGCAACTCATACATACAGATACTTCCAAATGGAACAGAGACTGCTGTTTGAGGAGAACTAGCCCACAGTCAACAAGGACCATACAACTGGCTGAGTGGACAATCACTTGCCCTGAATTTTTAACATTATGCTCCCTTGAATACCTTACTATATAAATCATATACGGAAATCACAAAATTACATTTTAGTGACCCTAATCAATCTATTCAGGGTAAATACAATGCATACGTATGTTATTCTATAGAAAATATAGACAGTTTTCAGCAATAAAACAGCAGCTGTCTTAAAGTGACTTTTTTTCTTTTGGCCAGACAGCTGTCTTCTACTCTTTGGGCTTGGAAGCTCATTCAGTACTTGTATCAACCATACTCATGGTCATTTATGGGGGGTGGGATCTATGGCAGAGGCATCCAATAATATTGGCTATTTAGATTTTTTTAATCCCAATTTTAATCCTATTCCTCCATTCCTTCCTTCACTGTAAAAATTCTTCTACTGATGGGTGTGGAATGAATGTTCCCCAGAAATCCTGGTCCAAGCGTCTCCCTTACGCCAACAGCTAGGTTTCACTTGCAAGTCATGTTTGAGGCTCTTCGCCATGAGGGCTATAAATGCTGCTTTTACAGTATCTCCAGGAGTGGGGTCTGGAACCCAAACCTGGCTCTCCTACACGGCAGTGCTCTGCTCTCAAACACATATTACAGAAATAATTCAGACTGGATTGTCAGAGGTAAAACAGCTGATTTTATTGGCTGGGCCACTTACACCTCACTTTATCTGTCACATTTACTTCGGTCCAGCATATATCAGGAGGAGCACAGCTTGCATTGGTAACATTTGTCAGTGTCTGTAAGACAGGAACAAATCATAGAGTTCATTGGACAACGTTCTCAATCCAACTAAAAGGTCCAAAAGATTTTTCTAGAGATGGGGAAACAGAGTACCTGCCCCTGTTCACAGATTTTTCTTAAACTGGTTTTCTGTGGGTCATAACCCAATAAACCTTGCCAAGCAGTAAGTCCCTGGGTGAAAGGTAAGGTATGCGCTCATGATCTAATACCGCAATCTTTTTGCCCATCTCTAGTTTTTACCCAGTCATTTAGCAGAAACCTGGACAACTTTAAAATATGATGTTTGTGCTTTTGGAGAAAACTATTTCTCTAAATACAATTCTTGAAGCTGTAGAAATCCCCTTTTTATTTTACTTTTTCTGTAAATAAGTCATTTTTTGGCAACTATTCTGCCAAATATGTCAGTGTGTGAAAAGTTATTGAATAAGATTAAATCTCTATATAGACAGAGCCAAACATTCCCCCAGTATACTGAGCCGATGATTTCAATGTATTATCTATCCACTATGATGCCTAGATCTTTTTCCTGGGTGGTAGCTCCTAATATGGAACCTAACATTGTGTAACTACAGCAAGGGTTATTTTTCCCTATATGCATTCACCTTGCATTTGTCCTTACTAAATTTCATCTGCCATTTGGATGCCCAATCTTTCAGTCTTGTAAGGTCTTCCTGCAATGTATCACAATCCACTTGTGATTTAACTACTCTGAATAATTTTGTATCATCTGCAAATTTGATTACTCCACTCATCATATTCCTTTCCAGATCATTTATAAATATATTGAAAAGCACCGGTCCAAGTACAGATCCCTGAGGCACTCCACTGTTTACCCTTTTCCACTGAGAAATGTGACCATTTAATCCTATTCTCTGTTTCCTGTCTTTTATTTTATTTTTATTTTTTTTCAATTATCTCTTTATTATATTTTTAATGCAAATTCACAAACATAAATCTCATTCTCCAATTCAGAGGCAATCTTAAAGAGAAATTATACATAACTTTCACTTATAATTACTATACATAAGGAATTTCTTCTCAAATTTTCTATTTAAGAACAAAATAATGTCGAGGGCTTAATTTAATCCAATACAAATAATAATAATATCATCTTAAGAAGGGATATTAGTCTCATCTTCCTGTGGCGCTATATCTGATGATCCCTCCTGGTCTTCTATTGGGCTCAATTTATCTTTTAGAAAACAATCCAAATGATGTGGCTCAGTAAATACAAATTTTTTACTCTGGTAATTTATAAAACACTTCGAAGGGTATTTTAAATAAAAAGTAGCACCAATTTCCAGAGTTTTACTTTTAAGCTCCAGAAACTTTCTCCTTCGAACCTGAGTGGTTCTAGAGACGTCTGGAAAAATAAACACTTTTTGGCCACAAAAGTTTAGATCTTTATTTCTAAAATTTTTTTCCAATAACACATCTTTCTCTCTCTCTAAAGCAAATGACACAAAAAGTGTTGATCTTTTGTTTATAATGTCTGTACTTTCTTCTAAAAAAGTAGAAATTCCTACAGAATTTTCTTCAACTATATTTACCTCCTTATTAGATCTTGAAATAAAATAATATATCTTGGATATAGATGGTATATCCTTTTCATCGTATGACAAAATCTCTTTCAAATATTTCACTAACATTTCTTTAGGTGACAACAACCTAGTAATCGGAAAATTAACCAGTCTCAAATTTTTTATTCTAATTAAATTTTCCACATTTTCTAGTTCAGAGTGTAGCAATTTAGTATCTCCAATGATCATATTTTCTAAATTCTGAGTCTTATTAACTTTTACAGACAGATCTTTCAATACTGACTCTACTTCATTCACTCTTTTACCTTGATTTACAATAGATAATCTATTCACATTTACTAAAGCTGAGAGGGAAGAGTTAACCTGTATTAAATTAGAGTCCAATTTTACCAGCACTTTCCACAAATCCCCAAGATTCACATTGGCTGGATCTACAGAACTTATCTGAGAGTCACCAATGTTCACAATGATATTCTCCTCCCCTACTTCAGCGTAGGTGGCTGATTCGGGCTCGACCAAAACATGTTGCGATTCCAAATCACTTACGTTTGACGATTCCGTCCCAGCATGGGGTTCCTCTTTCATTGCTCCTGGTGGTTGTGGAGGTGTTAGCGCTGTGCCTGGACTTAACGTAGCATCCGAAGTGCTACATATACTGTCCATTCTTGGCATTTCTAGCCGATTTACATGAGCGTCCATGGGTCCGATTTTGGAGACAGTTGGCGATGAGGTGGTATATCTCGCTTTCCTTTTCCTTCCCATTCCAAGTTGTTTCCCACACTTTTCTGGAAGGGATTCTCTCTCGCAAACACAGCCAAACACGGTCAAAGCCGGTCTAAGCCCCGCGCGCCGGCGTGCCTCGGGATTTAAAGATCCCGGGCCCTGGTGATGACGTCGATGACTCTGGTCAGCTGGTCTCTCGCTCTCTCGCTTCTCACCTCCTCCTCTAGCGATTATGATGGTAATCAGCTGCGTTTCTTTCCTCAGAATCTCTAACCAGGACGGCTCAATATCCCTTCCAGCCAAAGCCAGCCCCCTGTTTCCTGTCTTTTAACCAGTTTCTAATCCATGAAAGGACATTGCCTCCTATCCCATGACTTTTTAGTTTTATTAGAAGCCTCTCATGAGGGACTTTGTCAAACGCCTTCTGAAAATCCAAATACAGTGTGGGGCAGATTTTAAAAGCCCTGCTTGCGTAAATCCGCCCGGATTTACGTGAGCAGGGCCTTGCGTGCCGGCGCGCCTATTTTCCATAGGCCTGCCGGCACGCGCAGAGCCCCGGGACTCGCATAAGTCTCGAGGTTTTTTGAGGGGGGCGTGTCGGGGGCGGGGCCAATCAGCGCGGCGTTTTGGGGGTGGGCCCGGGGGCGTGGTTTCGGCCCGGGACGGTCCGGGGGTGTGGCCGCGCCCTCCGGAACCGCCCCCGGGTTGCGTCTCGTCGCGCTAGCGGCCCGCTGGCACATGGGGATTTACTTCTCCCTCCGGGAGGCATAAATCCCCCGACAAAGGTAGGGGGGGTTTTAGATAGGGCCGGGGGGGTGGGTTAGATAGAGGAAGGGAGGGGAAGGTGCGGGGAGGGCGAAAGCGAGTTCCCTCCGAGGCCGCTCCGATTTCGGAGCGGCCTCGGAGGGAACGGAGGCAGGCTGCGCGGCTTGGCGCGCGCCGGCTGCACAAAATCGGCAGCCTTGCGCGCGCCGATCCTGGATTTTAGCAGATACGCGCGGCTACGCGCGTATCTACTAAAATCCAGCGTACTTTTGTTTGCGACTGGTGCGCCAACAAAAGTACGCGAACGCGCATTTTTTGTAAATCTACCCCTATATCTACTGGTTCACCTTTATCTACATGTTTATTAACTCCTTCAAAAAAAATGAAGCAGATGTGTAAGGCAAGACTTCCCTTAGGTAAATCCATGCTGACTGTGTTCCATTAAACCATGTCTTTCTATATGCTCTGTGATTCTTATCTTTAGAATATTTTCCACTATTTTTCCCAGTACTGAAGTCAGGCTCACTGGTCTATAGTTTGCTGGATCGCCCTGGAGCCCTTTTTAAATATTGGGGTTACATTGGCCACCCTCCAGTTTTCAGGTACAATGAATGATTTTAATGACAAGTTAAACATTTTAATTAATAGATCTGAAATTTCATTTTTTAGTTCCTTCAGAACCCTGGAATGCATACCATCAGGTCCAGGTGATTTGCTACTCTTTAGTTTGTCAATATGGCCTACTACGTTTTCCAGGTTCACAGCATTTTGCTTCAGTTCATCTGACTCATCACCCTTGAAAACCATCTCCAGAAATGGTATCTCCCCAACATCCTCATTAGTAAACACAGAAGCAAAGAATTCATTTAGTCTTTTTGCAATGGCCTTATCTTCCTAAAAGCCCCTTTAACCCTTCCATCATCTAATGGTCCAACCAACTGCCTCACAGGTTTCTTGCTTCGGATATATTTTTAAAAGTTTTTATTATGAGCTTTTGCCTCTAGGGTCAACTTCATTTCAAATTCTCTCTTTGCCTGTCTTATCAATGTTTTACACTTAACTTGACAATGCTTATGTTTTTTTATCCTATTTTCTTCAGATGGATCCTTCTTCCAATTTTTGAAGGATTTTTTTTGGCTAAAAAAGCCTCTTTCACCTCACCTTTTAACCATACCGTTAATTGTTTTGCCTTCCTTCCACCTTCCTTAATGCGTGGAATACATCTAGACTGCGCATTTAGGATTGTATTTTTAAACAATGTCCATGTCTGTTGAATACCTTTAACCTTTGCAGCTGTACCTTTCAGTTTTTTTCTAACTATTTTCTTCATTTTATCAAAGTTTCCCTTTTGAAAATTTAGTGTTAGAGCTGTACATCTACTTATTGTCCCCCTTCCAGTTGTTAGTTTAAATTTGATCATGTTATGATCACTATTGCCAAGTGGCCCCACCACCATTACCTCTCTCACCAAATCCTGCATTCCATTAAAAATTAAATCTAAAATATCTTCCCCTCTTGTTGGTTCCTAAACCAATTACTCCATGAAACAGTTGTTTATTCCATCCAGGAACTTTATGTCTCTAGCATGTCTTGATGTTACATTTTCCCAGTCAGTATTTGGGTAGCTGAAATCTACAATGAAAAGAAAGTGCAAAAACAATCCCAAATGCGGAGCTAACCAAGAAAAGGGGGATCAAAGAAACAAAAAAGCTTTTTTCATAAACTCTGAGATAAAAAATGGTTCTAAAATCTTAACAAAGGTGTCAGCATGCCTGACAGCATATCAGTCCCAAGTGTTAATAAATCCTGAATCCAACACGACCTGTTGAGACGTGATGTCCTTCTGCAGATGTTGACAGTCAAAGTGGATTCGTTAATTTAATTTACCCCTGTGGAAGCCTTCGGCAAAACACCGGCCATGTCGGGTTCAGGATATATTAAAAAAGATTAAAAATTTAATTCACTTACAATAAAAAAGGTGGATGATTGATAGGTCCAGGCGGTTTTAGCACTGTCTGCATGATATGCTGTCAGGCTCGCTGACACCTTTGTTTGATTTCTTTATAACCATTTTTGGTCTCGGAGTTTGTGAATAAGATTTTTTTGTTTATTTGATCTCCCTTTTTTTGGTAATTGAAATCTCCCATTATTACTGCACTGCCAAATTGGTTAGCTTCCCTGATTTCTCTTAGCATTTCATCATCTGTCTGACCATTTTGGCCAGGTAGACAGTAGAATACTTCTATCACTATACTCTTACCCAACACATGGGATTTCTACCCATATAGATTCTACTGAGCGTTTAGTCTCTTGTATGATCTTTATCCTGTTGGACTCTATACCCTCCTGGACAAAAAGTGCCATACTCCCACCAAGTTGATCCTCCCTATCATTGAGATATAATTTGTACCCTTATATAGTACTGAGCCATTGGTTATCTTCCTTCCACCAGGTCTCCGAGATGCCAATTATGTCTATCTCATCATTCACTGCTATACACTCTAACTCTCCCAAATTACTTCTTAGAATTCTGGCATTAGCATTCAGACATTTCAAAGTGCCACACCTATACTGAAGAATTTTTATTGATTAATGAATTTGAATAACAACCTGCTTTTCAATTGATAGGGATCATTTGGAATTCTTTAGCTCAGCTTCAACTATCCAAGAAAACTATCACCAAAATTATTCAAATTCATTAATCAATAAAAATTCTTCAATATAGGAGTGGGACAGAATCCCAATATAAAACCTGCACTTCAAGTTCTACAATACCTGGAATTCATAGAAACTCCCCCAACAAAGGGTGCAGAGAAGAACAAGGGCCTTACCATTCACCATAAAAAAAATAATAAAATTCTGGTGTCACGTTATTAACAGCAACCTAAACTCCCTCCACTACCAGGATCAATATATAATACAAAATCCTGCAAAAAATGTACTTGGGACTTATAGGAAGCTTGCCATACCATAACCCCCTAATTGCCAGACATAAGACCATAAGAACATAAGAAAATGCCACACTGGGTCAGACCAAGGGTCCACCAAGCCCAGCATCCTGTTTCCAACAGTGGCCAATCCAGGTCATAAGAACCTGGCAAGACCTCAAAAAAGAAACAATCCTACCTATGAAAAGGCAATTCAACAAATATTACAACAAGCCCTAAAAAACCAATACACCTCCTGATAGGAAACAGAACAAATCTAGCTGTTGTTAAGTCTCTATTATAGAAACTTCATGCTAGCAGAATACCTCATCTAAGTCACACATGTGAAACACAGACAGACCCTTGCCAAATACAAAATAAAGAGACCATAAAGTATACATACAAATGCACAGTCAAAAACTGAACTAGAAACTGCAGTGCAACAATGGAAAACCAAAAATATTGCATTCCTCATAAAACATCAAGCAAAATACAATCAAGAAATATAAAATATCAATAATAGTAAAACCATACTAATAAACATATTTCAAAAACGGTATATAAAACAACCAATAATTTAAAACTCATAAATTATTTTTAAATTTCCCAAATGAGAATTAAATATTTCAAAACATTAAATAATAGCTAACAATTAAAACTAATAAGAATTAAAAAATTCCTCACGCTCCATACGTGGGAACTTTTGATTTCCAATCATCCTGAGATTGCTGTGGATTAGGAGGAGAACACACAATCTTTCTCCTTTCTCACATACACACGCATGCTCCCTCTCATACATACATGCTATTGTAGACACACATGCTCTATCTCATACACACAAACTCTCACATACACGTGCTATCTATCACACACAGATATACATGCTTTCCTTCTGATGCACACATGCTCTCACAGACACACGTGCTTTCACAGACACACATGCTCTCACAGACACACACTATTTCTCTCTCATTCACACAGACTCTCACACCCTTACTCTTACCCGGGCCTTGTCCTCTTTCTTTCCTGTTGTCTGTGGAGGGGAGGTACCCCTTGGCCTTCTACTCTCTCATGCTGCCAGCTAATTGGGATGCGGTGGTGGTGGTCTGGCAACATTTATCAATCTTTAGTCACCAGCAGGATGGGTGCGCCAGCAGCCTATTGAGCCTCCTATCATCTTCAGCCACAGGTGGAATGGGTGCACCAGTGGCCTGTCGGGTCTCTTCTTTCACGGCGCAGTCTTTCTTCTATCTCTGTTCACTTCCTGGCAGAACCCATGTTATGGTCTGGCAACCCTTAGGTGTCCATGGACCATTGGAGATCATAACTCATAGGCAGCCTCTGGAGGAGGGCCTTCGCAGAAATGCTGTCTTCACCTAAGTTGATGGTAATCCTAAGGGCTAGGGCCATATTGTGACTAACTAGGGGGTCTGCAACATAGATACAAATTCCCATGTGCAACCTGAGACCAGTTCCCCCTTTCCCCATTGCTTTTTGCCTGACTTCTCAATCCATTTTCTACCACTGTGCTCTATATTTGTCCCAAGCATGCTTAAAATCTGTTACGGTAATAGCCTCCACTACCTTCAGTAGTAGACCATTCCTTATCTTCCTGCTAGACCAGTCATTACATTTGGGATTTCCCTCCTCCACAGCTGACAGAGACATAGAACACACTTCTTAATGACCTGGTGGGTGGAAGAATATCACCTTCCAGCAGCCCATATTGGAGGGAAGAAGAACCTGCAAGCTGATTTGTCTCAGCAGGAGCAGGCTGTACTCAGGTGAATATGCAGCAAGTCCAAGAGAATTTCAGATGATAACAAGTTATTTATTTATTTATTTATTTAAATTTCTTATATACCGGCATTCGCGATGGGAGTCGCATCATGCCGGTTTACAAATAACAAGGTGTGACAACAGAATAAATACTTAATAACTTAAAAACATTAACATGTGATAGAAGAATAAGGTAGCAGTTACAATAAAACAGGGATAAAATGCAACTTGGAATGAAGAGAAGGCAAAAGAGAGATTAACACTGAGATAACAAAAGAATGACCAAGGTAAATAAAACCAAGGTAAATAAACCTGCCTCATTAAAAAAGTTGATGGGGTCCCTCATATATAGAAAGAATGGTGGCATGCACAAGCACCAAAGCAGATAGGTTCTGCAGTCACAGGGCAGAGCCAAGGACCAGAGGCATAGAGGAGTTCATGTGTTTGTTGTCAAGGCTCAACGCTGTATATTCCTACCATAGCCACCAATAGGCTGGACAATAAAGAAGGTGGAGAATAGTCCATGCCTAGTAATCCTAGTAGCCACAATTAGCTGAGAAGGCAGGTATATGGATCTAGTCAGACTCCTGGATGGAGTCTCACTATAGTGACATAGTAGCATGGCAGTGATGGCAGATAATGATCAAATTGTCCATCCAGTCTGCTCAGGAAGCTCCTTATGGTGGTAATTGCTGCTCCATGCAGGTTTCTCAAAAGGGTGCACCTGTGAAAGAAGGCTTATTCTATCTCAGTAATCTCAACCAGGTTAGAGGCACAGAAGTCATTTCCACTTCCCTAGCCCCGCACAGGAGGCTTGTGAATAAAATGAGAAGCTTAGTAGTGAGTGCCAAGGTGGTGGCCTGGATTGCAAACTGGTTGACGGACAGAAGACAATGTGTGATGGTAAATGGAACTTACTCTGAAGAGAGAGCGGTGTTAAGCGGAGTGCCTCAAGGATCGTGTTGGGACCGGTCCTGTACAATATCTTTGTGAGCGACATTGCGGATGGGCTAGAAGGTAAGGTCTGTCTTTATGCGGATGATACTAAGATCTGCAACAGAGTGGAGACGCCGGAAGGAGTGGAGAGAATGAGATGGGATTTAAGGAAGCTGGAAGAGTGGTCGAAGATATGGCAGCTGAGATTCAATGCCAAGAAGTGCAGAGTCATGTATATGGGATATGGAAATCCGAAAGAACTGTATTTGATGGGGAGGTGAAGGCTGATGTGCACGGAGCAGGAGAGATAGTGTCTAATGATCTGAAGTCGGCAAAACAATGTGACAAGGCGATAGCTACAACTAGAAGAATGCTGGGCTGCATAGAGAGAGGAATATCTGATAAGAGAAAGGAAGTGATGATCCCCTTGTACAGGGCCTTGGTGAGGCCTCACTTTGCGTACTGTGTTCAGTTCTGGAGACCGTATCTCCAAAGGGACAGAGACAGGATGGAGGCAGTCCAGAGAAGGGCGACCAAAAAGGTGGATGGTCTTCATAAAATGACTTATGAGGAGAGATTGAAGAACCTAAATATGTACACTCTGGAGGAGAGAAGGAGCAGGGGTGATATGATACAGACTTTCAGATACTTGAAAGGTTTTAATGATCCATGGTCAACAACAAACCTTTTCCATTGGAAAAAGTCAGTAGAACAAGGGGAGATAATTTGAAGCTCCAAGGAGGAAGACTCAGAACCAATATCAGGAAGTATTTTTTCATGCAGAGGGTGGTGGATGCCTGGAATGCCCTTCCGGAGGAAGTGGTGAAGACTAAAACTGTGAAGGATTTCAAAGGGGCATGGGATAAACACTGTGGATCCATAAAGGCTAGAGGATGGGAATGAAGAGAAGAGCCATGGGGGTGGAGTACTGGAATGGAGGCTACTACCTGATGATTATTACCCTTACTCAATAAGCCTTCGCAACTCCAATATTGTTCTCTGCTTCAATGGCAAGGGGAAATGTGGAAAAGGGGATTTGCATTCAGATAACAACCAACAAGGACTGAATTTCACAATCTGGATAAACAAAGAAGCATGGGGGTAGCTTGCTTATTATGGCGGTTACTATCCTAAACCAATTAAGCCTGATATCACTTTGAATGCATATACAGAGTCGCTCTCTGCTTCTACGGCAGGGGGAAATGTGGAAACAGGATTTGCATTCAGACAACCACCAACAAGGACTGAATTTCACAATCTGGGTAAACAAATAAGAGTGGGGGGTAGCTTGCTTATTACGGCAGTTACTACCCTAAACCAATTAAGCCTGATACATCACTTTGAATACATATACAGCACTGCTCTTTGCTTCAACGGTAGGGGGAAATGTGGAAAACAGGTTTTACATTCAGACAACATCCAACAAGGCATTGATCTGTGCAGTCTGGGTAACCAAGCATCGGGGTAACTTGCTTGATGTAGCGGTTACTACCCTTAACCATTAAGCCTTATGCTCACCTTTAATGCAACTCTAACATTACTGTCTGCATCAATGACAGGGGATGGCAGGAAATTTGAATCAAACAGTTACCAACAAGGGCCCTGAACTTGCTGGTAGATGAAACAGATAAGTATGGGAAAATAATGAAACAGATAAGTATGGGAAAATAAGTGTGGGAGCTTGCTGGGCAGACTGGATGGGCTGATTGGTCTTTTTCTGCCGTCATTTCTAATTTTCTATGTTTCTAAGCAGGATACCTCTCTGGAAAACAGTCATTCCATGAATTAGACTCCCTGGAAGCTAACCTGGACAAACAGCTGGAATTTGGCTTTTTGAAGATCCAGGTAGCAGACATAGCGGGCTATAGGGGTTGAGTTGGAGGTCTCCAGTAGCTGTGCAACCAGACATACAGGCCGATACAGTAAGGACACGGTAGAAAAAGTGCGGCAGTGCTGGGCGCCCGCTCATTTGCCGCATGCACAGTTCGGATCACATACCGCTCGATACAGTATTTAAATGGAATGCAAATGCAAGCCGCGTCCAAGAAGCGTCCATGAAGCGCAATCCATTTTACTGTATAGAGCGCTATACAGCGCCTATACAGTATTCTGGGTGCGCTGGTACCTGTCATTTCAAATGTCATTTCAAATGACATTTGAAATGACAGGTACCAGGAAGTGGATCCCAACTTTAAGCAAAAGAAAAGGATCAGAGAAGAATCAGCCGGCCATTAACAGCAAGGGTCATGATTTAGCAAGACAATTTCCCTAGGGGAAAAAAAAAATACAATCAAATCAGACCAAAAGAAAAATGTATTATTTATTATATTTATTTATTTATTAACTTTTATTTACCAACATTCGTGAAACACATCATGCCGGTTTACAAAAAAAAACTCAAAGGAGGGGAGGAGAGGAGAGAGGGTCTTTTCGCTGGGGACCTTGACCGCGCTACCTGCTGTAGTACTGAGACGAAACACCTGAGTCCCGGTCGAGAGAGGGGGAGGCCCGGTTTCGAGGGGCGGATCCCCTGCTGGTGACGTCATCAGTGAGTGCCCCGGGACAGCATAAAAGTAAGGGCACGCCGGCGAACAGACTGAGGAGAGGAGAGAGGGTCTTTTCGCTGGGGACCTTGACCGCGCTACCTGCTGTAGTACTAAGACGAAACACCTGAGTCCCGGTCGAGAGAGGGGAGGCCCGGTTTCGAGGGGCAGATCCCCTGCTGGTGACGTCATCAGTGAGTGCCCCGGGACAGCATAAAAGTAAGGGCACGCCGGCGAACAGACTGAGGAGAGGAGAAAGGGTCTTTTCGCTGGGGACCTTGACCGCGCTACCTGCTGTAGTACTGAGACGAAACACCTGAGTCCCGGTCGAGAGAGGGGAGGCCCGGTTTCGAGGGGCGGATCCCCTGCTGGTGACGTCATCAGTGAGTGCCCCGGGACAGCATAAAAGTAAGGGCATGCCGGCGAACAGACTGAGGAGAGGAGAGAGGGTCTTTTCGCTGGGGACCTTGACCGCGCTACCTGCTGTAGTACTGAGACGAAACACCTGAGTCCCGGTCGAGAGAGGAGAGGCCCGGTTTCGAGGGGCGGATCCCTTGCTGGTGACGTCATCAGTGAGTGCCCCGGGACAGCATAAAAGTAAGGGCACGCCGGTGCGCAGCCGCCGGCGCGCAGCCGAAGCCGCGCGCCAAAGGGGCGCGCCCCTGGGAAAAAATTTATGGGTAGAAAAAGAAAAAGTAAGACCTATGCCTCCTCTCCTTCTACCCCCGTGACAAAAAGAAGTGGCCCGATGGACTCCCACATTGTTTATATGCGGGAGTCTGCTGTTGGTGGAATCATGGAGGGTCATACCTCTGTATGCCCCTCTCAGAACCCCTTGGCCACAAAATCTCCCTTACACCTGGAAGTGGAAACTAGATTGGCAGCAAGTGAAGAGAGAAGCTTGGCAGTTGGTGAGATGCAGACCGGGAGCGGACTTGTATCCCCAACAGTACGGCTACCTCAAGTGGATGTTCTGGATCTGGGTAGCGAGGCAACTGAAAAGGAAAGTAAAAAGGTTAAATGTCCATCAGTAATTTCTGATATAAGAGATGAAGAGTGTGAAATTGCTGAACCAGAAAATGTGACTTTGCTGGATGTGTGGAAACTTTCAGTAAAAATTGATAAGAAAATGTCTGGGTTCATATCCAAAGTGCACACGTTTTCTGTGGAAACCAAAGATAAATTTGAAAATCTAGAAATAAGAACAGAGAAATTCGAAACGAAAGTTGCAAATTTGAACCCAGTAGTAGATAAATTGCAAGCTGTCAACATATCCTCTATTAAAGATAATATGATGATATATAATAGGATTGAAATACTGGAGAATGAGATAAGATCAAGTAATCTTAGATTACTTAATTTCCCGATTTCAAGACTATTATCTCCAGATGAATTATATAGAAAATATGCAATGGAGGCATTGTCGTATGATGAAGGGAAAATACCAACAGTTTCAAAAATATATTATTTGTCAAAAAAGAAAATTTTGCAAAAAGAGGAGGGTGAAATAGATGTTTTGGATAGTCCAGGAGTCTCCACTTTTTTGGAAGACTCCTTAGACTTGATAAACTCAAGGTCTACTTTATTAATTTCTTTTGGATTGAAACGGGAGAAAGATTTGTTTTTCCTTAAATATTTACAGAATAAAGACCACATTTTCTGTGGTCAAAAAATACAAATCTTTCCAGATGTTTCCCGTGCGACACAAGCACGGAGGAAACAATTCTTGTTATTGAAACAATCTGTGCTAGATATGGGAGCAAGTTTTTTCTTAAAATTCCCTTGTAAATGTCAAGTACTGTTTCAGAATAACAAGTTTATTTATCTTGACCCGTCCCATTTGCAACGTTTCATTTCTGATAAATCCCAAGGAAAATAGAGTCAGGGTAAAAGGGAATTGTGATTGTAAGAGATTGTCGTAGCGAAATAGATTAAATCTCTCCCCTTTCCTCCTAGATGTGGGCTAGAATTGTATTTGATTTCCTTAAAATTTGTGAAAATGTAATTATTATGATAATGCTTGATTATATCATTTCTATGTAAATGTTATAATTTCAAAAAATATAAATTAAAAAAAAAAACAAAAAAAAACTCAAAGGAGGAAAATAACAATAAAACAGTAAAACAAATAAGGAAGGACCTGTTGTTTCCAAGCATAATCAAAACTCTTGCCTGCCCAATCTAAAATCCAACGCACCGGGAAAGCCACTCTTCAGATCGCGACTAATCCCATCACTGGAAGGACGAAAGATTTTTTTGAGCGTTCCAGTTCCTCTCTCCGCTATATCAATGCATTTTCCTTTCCACTGCAATGTGAACAGTATTCTGAAAAATAACTTTCAAACCCAGGGTGGTGGAGCATTGTTGTGCTTGATAAAACCTGCACTCAACAGGATCGGGCAAACTTTCCCCCAGCCCCCGCTCACCTGCCCTGGCCGTGTCCATAGGTGCCGGTCTCCGGAGCAGCCCCAGTCCTCTCTCCCCTCCTCCCGGGAGCAGCCGGCAGCGAGAGCGAGAGTGGCTTCAGCAGCTCGGGGCGGATCGGGCGCTCCCCATGCGAGGCGGCTTCCAGCAGCCCTTGCCGGCGATGGTGAATGAGCGCACGCCGTGACCTCGGACGTCCAGCTGGGCGCTCAGGTCACGGCGTGCGTTCATGCACCTTCGCTGCCATGAGCGCATGCCGTGACTTCGGACGTCAAGCCGGGTGCTCAGGTCACGGCGTGCGCTCATGCACCCTCGCCGGCCGGGGCTGCTGGAAGCCGCCTTGCATGGGGAGCGCCCGATCCGCCCTGGGCTGCTGAAGCCGTTCTCGCTCTCGCTGCCGGCTGCCCCCAGGAGGAGGGGAGAGAGGACTGGGGCTGCTCCGGAGACCGGCACCTATGGACACGGCCAGGGCAGGTGAGCGGGGGCTGGGGGAAAGTTTGCCCGATCCTGTTGAGTGCAGGATTTATCAAGCACAACAATGCTCCACCACCCTGGGTTTGAAAGTTATTTTTCAGAATACTGTTCGCATTGTAGTGGAAAGGAGAATGCATTGATATAGCGGAGAGAGGAACTGGGACGCTTAAAAAAATCTTTCATCCTTCCAGTGATGGGATTAGTCGCGATCTGAAGAGTGGCTTTCCTGGTGCGCTGGATTTTAGGTTGGGCAGGCAAGAGTTTAGGTTATGCTTGGAAACAACAGGTCCTTCGTTCCTGCTCCGGAGCTGTCAGCGCGCCCGCACGGGAGACCGGCACCCATGGACGCGACCAGGGCAGGTGAGCGGGGGCTGGGGGAAAGTTTGCCCAATCCCGGCTCCTCTAAAGGTCTTGTCCCGGGGGGGTGAGGGGGTCGTTTGCCCGTGAAATTTCGTCTCTCTGACCTGACGCACATACTATCGCAGGGGTAAGGGTAGGCGGTAAATTAGAAGGTTAAACACGCGGCAAAACTGCAGGTTAAAAAGGCGATAATCGGGGCGCACGTTACTGTATGGGCGGGAATAGCTAATCCGACCGTTTACATATACATGCCGCGGGCGGAAAGGGTTACCCGTTGATTTAAAGAAGCGGTAAGGATGGGTTAAAAGGGATAGTGAATCGTGGGTTGGACTTACGCGGCCAAATTGTGGGTACAAAGCGGGTTAGAAGCAGGGTAACCGCGGCCGCGCTTTACTGTATCAGCCTGATAGTTTGTTTACTGGTAAGATGCATTAGGCCATCGTTCTGCCCAGTGGGGACCCCAGGGGGATTTCATTTAGATACTAAAGACCTTGGGCAGACAGCCCCTCGAGCCATTCAATCAGGGACTCATGATCCACTTGGCTAACATGGATTTACAAGTGGTATATAAAGCCTTAATAAATAATAATGCCTTATCTCATAAATCTTGCTTCCTAGAAGGAATTTGCTTGATTAAGTTGCATCTCGGAGATCCCTATCTAAGAATTTCAAAAGGTTCAGTTCCATCATTTCTACCCAAGTTAGTACCGGCATTCCTTGGGAATTTATCAGAGTCCTTTCCAGCACTCAGCAGCAGTGACTGCCAGGAAAAAATAAAAATCTGCAACTATTAGATATGCATTGGATTCTCTTGACATACCAGAAGGTAATTAATTTTGTAGGAAGACAGACAAGCTATTCATGGCATTTGGTAATGCCCGAAAAAGGTAGGTAGCCTCTTAATGCCACCATAGCCAGATAGATCAAAGAAGTGCTATCAGGTCAGCAGCCCTGATAGCACTTAGAGCTCACTATATAAGAGCGCAAGCCTCATTCTGGGCAGCAGCAGCTCAGCCTCACTGGTCACACAGATCAAGGCAGTAGCCTGTTGCCAAAGTGCTGTGACCACTAAAAATTCCCCTAATACCACTATTGCCTTGAAGGCGGCGGTCGGTGGCCATCTTTAAAGATGGCGCCGGCCAGCCAGTGCTCCTACCATGTGACAGGGGCCAGCCAATGGCACGGATACCCTGTCACATGGTAAGGGCAAAGGGCCATCGGCGCCATCTTTATGATTGGCAGTCGACGGCCCGAGAATGGGAGATCGCTCCCGGGACCACCACTAGAGCACCAGGTAATTTAAAAATGTTTTGGGGGGATCGGGAGGGTGGGAGAAGCTAAGGGGTCATCTTTAAAGGGTCGGGTGGGTTTTTTTTAATCGGGCCATTGGCGCCATTTTTGAGTGGCAGCCAAAATGGCGCTGATGGCCCGAGAGCGGGAGATCGGTCCCCGCGCCCCCACTGGACCACCAGGTACTCGTAAAAAGTTTTGGAGGGGGTCGGGGGTGGGGGGGGTGGGGAAAGGTAAGGGATTAGTTTTATAGGGTCGTGGTGGGTTTAGGGGTTGTTTTGGTGTGCCGGTTTTCCCGCCCTCCCCCCAAATAACTCCCGTTAGTGGACACTAATGGGAGTAACGATTTTTCACAATAAATCGTAAAAATTTCTATTGTATCACGCACTGTACCGATTTTTGACGATTTAAAAAATATCGGACGATTTTTTTAAATCGTCAAAAAATGATTCACATCCCTAGCAATAACCGAGGGGCGCTTTAAGAACATCCGATGTTTTGCACACACTCTGCACCTGGTAGTGAAGTCAGCTCTGGGCTTGGAGTCCAATGACAAAGAGAATGAATACCTGCATAGGTTAATACAGAAGTGCAGGAACATAGCAGCACACTTCCACAGAAGTGTCAAGGCGGGGCAGGTTCTCCAACAAAAGCAGACTGATTTGGATATGCCTCACAAGCGTCTCATTCAAGACATTGCCACCCGGTGGAATTCCACCTTTATGATGCTGGAGAGGTTACTGGAGCTGCAGACACCCCTTCATGAACTTTCTAGTACAATGGACATAGGTGTGCAGAATCCCCTAGGGCATCATGATTGGTTAGTCATGAGTCAGCTGGTAAAACTCCTGCAGCCCTTCAAGGATGTCACGGAGGAGCTGAGTTCCAGCCACCTTGGCTGACATCATCCCTATAGTTAATTTCCTGGATGAACATTTGGAGGCCTTTAAACAGGAAGAGGGAATGATTGCTGAGGTGCTGCAGTGTCTGGACGTTTTGCAGCAGCAGGTGAAAGACAGATTAAGGCCTTTAACAGACGACCGCACATACATGCTCCCCTCAGTCTGTGATCCCGTGTGAAAGGTAAACTCGCCCTACAGTCCAATTGTCTGTCATTTGTGAAGGAGCTGCTGTTAGCAAAAGTCCGTGAACAGGAGCGCCATAGGCGGAGACAGATTAGGCTTGAAGCAGAGGTGGAAACAGCAGGCACGTCAAAGAGTTGTGCTGCTAGCCCAAGCAGGAGCTGCACTGTGTCAGCGACAGATAGTACCTCCTCCTCCACGTCAGAACGCCCAAGGCATGTTGCCCATAAAGATTCATCAGTTGTGCAATGGGCGAGAGAGAAAGCAGCTGGCATAAGTGACTCTGAGCCCGCCCAAGCAAAGGAGACACCAGCACAGCTGTCAGTGACACGGTATCTCTCAGAGCCGATAGAGAAAATGCAGACAGATCTGCTGGCATATTGGGCACACAAGTCCACTGTCTGGCCACACCTAGCCAAAGTGGCTCAGCGATATCTGTCATGTCCACCAACCAGTGTGCCCAGTGAACGTGTCTTTTCAATGACAGGGGATATCATGAGCCCTCACCGATCAAGGCTGGCACCAGAGTTGATGGAAATGCTAGTGTTTTGAAAGAAACCTGCCTTTGCTTGGGTTTCCAAATTTTCCCTGTGAATGGCAAGATGAATAGAAGCAATTCAAAGCCTTGCAGCAGCTCCAATTACCTCCTATGCTCCAGATAATATAAGCACTGCAGCACATGTACCTGACATGAAACGCTGTGCCTGACAATCAACTGTCCAGGCCTTATGTTCCTACAAGTGTTTGACCTCGATTGCTGTGCCTGTTAGTCCAGGCCTTATGTCCCTAGGTGGGATTGACCTCTGTCCTCGACTGCTTTGCCTGTCAGTCCAGGCCTTGTGTTCCTACAAGTGTTTGACCTCGATTGCTTTGCCTGTCAGTCCAGGCCTTGTGTTCCTACAAGTGTTTGACCTCAATTGCTATGCCTGTCAGTCCGGGCCTTATGTCCCTAGGTGCGATTGACCTCTGTCCTCGACTGCTTTGCCTGTCAGTCCAGGCCTTGTGTCCCTAGGTGGGATTGACCTCTGTCTTGACTGCTTTGCCTGTCAGTCCAGGCCTTGTGTTCCTACAAGTGTTTGACCTCGATTGCTTTGCCTGTCAGTCCAGGCCTTGTGTCCCTAGGTGGGATTGACCTCTGTCCTCGACTGCTTTGCCTGTCAGTCCAGGCCTTGTGTCCCTAGGTGGGATTGAATTCTGTCCTCGACTGCTTTGCCTGTCAGTCCAGGCCTTGTGTCCCTAGGTGGGATTGACCTCTGTCCTCGACTGCTTTGCCTGTCAGTCCAGGCCTTGTGTTCCTACAAGTGTTTGACCTCGATTGCTGTGCCTGTTCATCCAGGCCTTATGTCCCTGGGTGGGATTGACCTCTGTCCTTGACTGCTTTGCCTGTCAGTCCAGGCCTTGTGTTCCTACAAGTGTTTGACCTCGATTGCTTTGCCTGTTCATCCAGGCCTTATGTCCCTAGGTGGGATTGACCTCTGTCCTCGACTGCTTTGCCTGTCAGTCCAGGCCTTGTGTCCCTAGGTGGGATTGACCTCTGTCCTTGACTGCTTTGCCTGTCAGTCCAGGCCTTTTGTCCCTAGGTGGGATTGACCTCTGTCCTCGACTGCTTTGCCTGTCAGTCCAGGCCTTGTGTTCCTACAAGTGTTTGACCTCGATTGCTGTGCCTGTTCATCCAGGCCTTGTGTCCCTAGTTGGGATTGATCTCTGT